>NW_022196910.1:57025777-57027073 GCF_008632895.1 Mastomys coucha | reverse complement strand
TCAGTTCAATGGATGGCTGTGAGCCTCTACATCTGTGTCATTCAGATACTGTCAGAGCCTCTCAGGAGGGCCAAAGGTTTAAGTGGGGAGGAGAGCTCCAGCTGGATCCTGCAGGGAAGCGAGAGGCCTTGGCTTGTTCAACAGGCAGCTGGGTTTAGTGGAGACTAAGCTGTGAGCACTGATAAGCTTTTTGCCTGAGATTAGGCAGCCGGCTTTTTAGACGAAAACCTGCTCCATTGCTCTACATCTCAAGTCCCTATGAGAAGAGATAGTTCATAGTTTTAAGGCATTTATTGTCATGGCAGAGAGTGGTGATGAGTAAAACCACTTTCTCAGGGTGGGCCCGAGGTTAAAAACCTTTTGCAGGGAGTAGTGTCTGGGTAAGGGAGTTTAGTTGGCAAAGTCCTTCAGACCTTTAGGTGCCTCACTGTCTCGAGGCTACATGATCTGTGGTCTCATTCTCCAGGTGTGGAGTGGCTTGTGACTTGCCCGAACGTGACTGATGACCACAGACTATGGAGTGGAGAGCTGCGGCCTCATGTCAGGAGCTTCGTGTCTAGGAGCGTAGCAAAATGCCTACCATCCCTTGCAGAGTTATCTGAGGGGTCTCCATGGTTTTAAACCAAGCTCAGCTAGAAAGCAGGCTGCCTTTAATGGTCCCACAGGTGTCTGTGTGTGTGTCTTTACATGTTCAGGTGTTATCTTTACTGAATGGTCCATAGTCCAAATAGTGCACTCACTGAACAACTCTGCGGGCTGCACTTTTCCTGTGTAATACACGGAGAAGCTAGGCAGAAATGCTTGTCTAATCTGTACTGAGTGCCTGGTAAGGTGAGGAGACGGGGAGTGTGTGGTGCGGGGATGTGAAGTGCAGGTGCACCCATGTTTGGAAGTCGGAGGAAAAGTCCTGGCGAAAGTTCTCACCGTGGTTTCTGGGAGTCAAACTCAAGTGCAATGATTTATGGAAATGGATGTATAATGAACAATAACATGTACCCATAGAAGTTCTTTTAGAAAGGAATTGGAGGAAGTTAGTTCTTACAGAATGCAACCTTTCATGGAATAGTGGAGTATAAGGTGGAACAAAGATACAGGGTTCTTCAGAAAAAACATCCTGTATATGAAGTAACTGCTCACATAGGAAAATGATCATAAATATAGATAAACTAGAGTTTCATTTTTAATGTATGGTTGTAGTTTATAACACACTTTTAAACTTTGTTTTTTAAAAAGCCCAAAGTCTTTTGTAATACATCCCAGAAGACTTCTTTCACCTGCTGGTTTCTTAGTGTATAA
>NW_022196910.1:57001087-57025117 GCF_008632895.1 Mastomys coucha | reverse complement strand
CTGTTGTGAACATGATTTCCAAAAAGGAGAAATTACGGAGAAAGAAATACATTGGAGTTTTGAGGCGAGGGTCCAGCAGGGTGAGGAACACAATAATTAAGTTCCCCACCAGGCTCATCATATAATTGAGAAAGAGAAACAGAAAAACCACAATTTGCAATTGTGTGTCATCTGTCAATCCCAAAAGAATGAAGTCAAGTTCCATTGACTGATTTTTCATTCTCTTGTGTGAGCCTTAGCAAACAAATATAGGAAACTAAAAACAAATAAATATTTTATGTTCATTAGAATTTATATACCTACACTAAAGCAGAAAAGGGGTATATGTCATAAAATCCATTTTCAATTGTTTTCTAGCCTGAAATTTCAGGTGACATATGATTATATGCCATAGGTTAATTATAAACTTGTCCTAGTCTGTTCAGGACAACATTCTTCATATAATTCTATTCTTCATATAGATCCCTCCTAAAAATCAGATAATATTTTTCTTTAATTTGTGTAAACGCTAATTAATATATTCTTTCTTCATGGCCTCTATGATCATGCAGCCATAAGCTTCTGATCCCTTCTCTCCTGCTTGGGCCTCTAAAGTAGCCTGGATTACAGACCTGTGCCACTGGTTCTTGCTTATTTGTGGTCTTTAAAAGTTTTTTTCAAAATTATAGTTTAATTACAATATTTCCTCTGGCCCTTTCCTCTCTCTGAATTTACCATGTACCCTACACCCTTGCTCTTTCAAATTCATAAGTTCTTTTTTCATAAATACATTTATGTACACATATTCTTGAATACATAAGTACAACTTGCTCAGTCTGTACAATATTACTTGTGTCTGGTTTCAAGGCTGAGAGTTTGGTGTTTAACCAGTTGGTGCTCTCTTCCCTTTAAACGAGTTTGCTAGCATTCCTTCTTCCCTGTGTTTATTCCTTTTTTACTTATCTTATTAATATTATTTTTTTCATATGCTATTTTATAAACTATTTTTGGGGAAAAACAATGCTGTACAAACATAACAGAATTTTACAGAAAAAAATCAGTTTTAGTGAATAATTTTAAGATTGACTTCTTATATTCAGGTTTTAAATACTAAGTACTTATAAGCTTTCATCAAATGAACATATTTACTATTTTCCTATTAACCATAATGGTCATATTTGAAAGGATGGCTAAATATTAGTCATTTCTGAATGATGTAGGTTTAGCAGTCTTATAATTATGGTATCACCAAATCACAAGAATTTCTTATTATAACATTTTCATACCACTTTATAAAACAGTCAAAGAAAAACAATTATAGATATACTAGTGTAAAAGAAAATACATTAGTTAATTTGTTAAACATAATCTCAAAACACCTACCACTTAGAACATTTTATAAAATATAAAAATTCAATACTCAAAACACAATTGCCTTAGTTGGACTTATTCTACATTTGCCTTAGTTCCACATTATAAAATTAATTTAAAATTAATATGGACATTTCACATTATAATGTTAATGTAAACTCAGCATGGACTTACTGTTTTGCATACATTAACCACTCTGCTTTGTTAAAGATAATTTCAATTGTTTGCATGTTTTTTATTAGAAATTAATATTTCTAATGTTTTTGTCAGAGAAGGCACAATACGTAATAGACTTCCATAAAGAATTTCCACATTCTTTCAAACTCACATTTACTATGGAATATTGATATTATGATGATAATTTTAACACGTGCCATCTGACAGGCTGAATTTTATAAAATGTAGCTCTTAGTGTTGAGATCGCTGTCACTCCAATGCCCCAATTAATTGCCATTCTTAAAGATGAAGTAAAAATATCAGGAGTAATAAAAATATGAACTCCTTACGGAAATTTACACAACTCTTAGATCAAAGAGAAGCCAGCTATGCACTTATAAATGGTCTAGTTCCACGGCTTCCCACTTCCCATTAACTCAGGGGAGCCACTGAATTCATAGCAAAATCTCCTCTAGGGATCCCTGCTACAAAGTACTCATTAATGTTAATAAAAGATGCAAAGGTCTATCAGAACTTCAGGAAAAGCATCCCTGAGGAGTGTTAGAAATGACTTAGAAAAGTCAAGAGAATGTTTCTCAGAAGCATTAGTAGTTCACTGCAGTTGCTATGCATGTCCAAAATTAGGCCCCTGTTGGGTTTTATGTTTTATAAACTATGCTTCTATGTGCTATCTTTTAACTCTGTTGGGTTTTTGTTTGTTTTGTTTTGTTTTTTACTTTGGTGTAATCTTTTTTATTTTTTGTTTTTGTTCTTGCCTCTTTGGTATCATATCTTTCAAATCATCACTAAGAACAATGTCATTAGCACTAGAATGATGGCTGTATGGTTAATAGTACTGGCTTTCCTCCCCAGAACTTGGATTTGAACCCTAACACCCATACAACATCACAACAGCATACAACTCTAGTCCCTGGAAACGCAGCACCTTCTTCTGGTCTCCACAAGTGCAACACATATGCCATATACAGGTACACATGAAGGCAAAACACCCATACACAGAAAACGAAAGAATGTTTTTAAAATAAAAAAGAGCAATGTGAAGTTGACCTCCAAGTTATCTTCCAAGACTTTAAAATTATCAAGTATTATATTAATATATTTACATAATTCTCTTACAGTTGATTTTTGTTTGTGGTGTAAATCAAGTATATATTAACAATTCTTTGCAGATATCCACATTTCATATGCCAAGGTTAACAGATGTAATAATCTATGGGCAAAAACATAAATATTCAGTAAAAAGTTTAACAGATGCATTCCATTCATTTAACAAACCCATAGCAGTTATTTTCTCCCTGCTGCCTATTACTTCATCTGCCATGAGATTTTGTCTGAGCTCTCAATACCAGTTTTAAAGCATGCCCTCTGCCTTCCTCACTGAGTGATTACTAAACCCAATAACAGGTTGGTTGTACCCATAATAATCCATGCCGCTATTTCTATAGCTGTTATACCTTGCTTGGCACTTCTACGATATAGCATACAGAGTCAATAGCTGAGTAGAAATGTGGGCTATCATTCTTCCCAACAGCTTGCACAGTTCCCTCCATCATTATGAAGGATGTCCAACAGGGAGGGAATGTTTCTGGGCCAGTTCAGCTTGATTTCTCCATTAATTTCTCCAATTAAAATTTAGTTCTAACATGCAGCTAACAGCAATGACACTATATCATGTCAGGGATGCTCAAGGGACCCTGTCACCAATGACTCACAGGGGACTTCTAGCACTGGGATGCTCATTTAACTAGGATATACTTCCTGGAGTGTCTTTCTCCACCCTTATAGGACACCTTTGCTCATTCCTTAAGTGGTGTTTTAACATTACAGACATAGGCTGTCATAGAATCTCCTAAAACACCCTACTGTGCATCACCTGTGCCTTACACAGCTGTCCTAGTGTGTATCATCCATGCTTTTCACAGCTATCCTAGTGTGCATTATCTGTGTCTTACACAGCTGTCCTACTGTGCATCATCTGTACCTTACACAGCTTTCCTAATGTGCATCATCTGTGCCTTTCACAGCTGTCCTACTGTGCATCATCTGTGCCTTACACAGTTGTTTTAATGTGCATTATCCATGCCTTACACAGCTGTCTTCATATGTATCATCTGTGCCTTACACAGCTGTCCTACTGTGCATCATCTGTGCCTTATACAGCTGTCCTAGTGTGTATCATCCATGCCTTGCACAGCTTTCTTAGTGTGCATTATCTGTGTCTTACACAGCTGTCCTACTGTGCATCATCTGTACCTTACATGGATGTCCTTGTTCCATTTGGTGGTAAAATGCCTGACAAAAGCAATGTAAGCAGAAAAAGGGAGGAGGGATTTGTCTCTCAATTATCTCTCACAGGTCACTGTTCATGACAAGAAAGTCTAGGCAGCAGAAAGGGGAAGCAGTCAGTCATATTACGTCCATAATCAAGAGCAGAAAGCAACAAGTTAATGAATGCCTCCTAGTGCTAATTTCATAGTCTTCATTAACATCCATGAAATGGTGCCACCAATACTCAGGGTAAATATTTCCACCTTGGGTAACATAATCAAAATAATCATCCAAAGATCCATGTACTTGATTCTAGATTATGTCAACTTAGCAAATAAGCTATTACATTCATTAAGCTCTCAGAATTCTGAAGTTGTTCCTAACCCTTGCAATTTTTGTTAGCCAATTTCCTACCCTTGGTATTTTGTGTGTACTTGTATGCCTCTCAAATGGATTTGTAGATCTGTAAAACACTCACATAATACTACATCATCTAGACAAAGCAAGGTAAGAAGGCAGGTTCCTGGGCCGTAGCTGTGAAAGCAGATATGATAAGCACTCTGAAAATCCCTCATCATCTGCTTCAAGCCAATATCAGTTTATTTTGAGGATCAGAAGCTAAAGAAAGAGCCACACCATGTGGTGTGGGCAGGCAGAGGACATACAGAGGCCCACCAGCTGTGAAGAGTCACTGCAGTGTACAAATGTGTAGGGGACAGATGAGAGAGAAAGAGAAGTAGAGCAGTCTGAGCTTTATGAAGACAGGTGGAGCTGGAGAGAAATAGCCTGTGGTGAGTAGCCAGTCCTGACACCTGAGACCCTGCTGAGGTCCCAGCCTGTGCTGCCATTAAGGACCATGCTGGGTTGGTGGCCATGTAGCAACAGGGGTCTATGTCAATACCCACAGCTCATAGTACTGCTAAAGATCACGTGGAAAACCCTGGTTGGGACAGCTGTCTGGGAGCATGTGGAAGTACAGGGCTAAGCAGAGCTGGGCCTGCACCTACTGGCTTCATATGCTGTAGACAGCTACTCCTTCCAATCACCAGCTGTAGCACTCAGGAGAATAGGCCTGGTACCTCACCTAAACAGCATAATATAGCTGGCCCTTATAGGAAGGTATGAGAGGGCTGGCTAGAGGGCATGTACATGGAGAGGTGGCCCAGACACTTATCTGACATAGGTGGTATGAGGGTTGAGTGATGCCCTTCTATCCTTATCCATCACCACCTGTAGTAGTCAGGAGATCTGTCCCAAGGTTATGAGAACATGTATTAGTCTGTCCCTCACCAGCTACAGCACTTGAAAGAGTGGGTACCATACCTCACCTGGGCAACAACTCTAGCTCCACCAGAGCTAGCCCTGGTGGCAAAGGCATGGGTGAGCCAGCCCCAGGGATACAAGAGTGGGAGAGATCACCCAGACCTTCAGTGGCTAATATACAGTTATAAGAGAGTACATACCATGCATGTTCTTTTGGGACTATATTAACTCACTCAGGATGATATTCTCAAGATCCATCCACTTCTCTGCAAAAAATCTACTACATAACTCCTATAGCACATGATATTATATAATAATCCATGGGGTACTGTATGTGTTTGCTCTACATTATCCATTGTCTTGCTCATTTGTAGTTACCATGACACAAACTATAACTTCTGGGCACTCTTTGGTTCAGTATTCTTCCTTCCTACGCCAACAACTGGCATTTTGGTGTCTCCTTCTAAAGATGTATGGTAAACAACTGTGCATGTTTAGCTTTCCTAAAACTGTGCTTCTAAGGACCTCAGAGGCCTCAGAAGCATCTCTCATTATGTTTCATTCATGGATGAACATGATCTAGTTCACAAACATAATCTGGAGATCTCAGTTGGTGCATGTGAGGCTGAAATGTACTTTCCTTGCTGCTTTCATTCTGAGGTTCCTAGTATAGCTTCTAGTTGAATATATTAGGCATGGCTATATAGCTCTTCCTTTTGATAGTTATGTCTACAAAGCCACCCACAGTATCTAGTAGAATTTCCATTGTCTGCAACAATGGAACATTTTTACCATTTTATATTTTGTTTTATTGTTTCTTTCTTTCTTTCTTTCTTTCTTTCTTTCTTTCTTTCTTTTTTTATCCATTTAGTTAACTTTGCTCTCTCTCCTTCTCTCTCTTCCTCCCCCTTTTCTCTCTTGCTCTCTCCCTCTCTCCTTCCCTCCCTCTCCCTCTCTCCCTCTCTCCCTCCCTCTCCTTCTCTTTCTCTCTCTCTCTCTCTCTCTCTCTCTCTCTCTCTCTCTCTCTCTCTTTCTTTCTCTTGTGTGTGTGTGTGTGTGTGTGTGTGTGTGTAAAGGTAAGTGAATGCCTCCAAAGCACACATGTAGAGATCAGAGGACAACACTTGGATGTCAATTTTCTCTTGCTATCTGTGAGATTCAGGTACTGAACTTGTCATCAGGCCTTCACACAATTAGCAATAGTTACTGAACAATGTTGCTGGCCCCACCACTATTTTACAATCAAAAAAGTGTGACATCATAGTCTTACTCTCTTCTAAGCTCCTACTAGGATGGTCCTTTTATGAGGGAGAGACAAAAGACCTCATTGTGGAAGGTGTAGTTTGTCACAGTGTGTCCCAATGGTATACCCTTTGTCTATACATTTTTGCTTGCAAATATTCATTGCAGTGACTGGTTGGTCTCTGGCTTTTGCTATTCTATTAAACCTGGAACCTCACTGGGACTTCTCTCAGACACCCTATCATGTGCCTTGTGTCATGGAGATAGATCCTGCAGTTTTGGATCTGTAGATTAGCATCTTCATGAACTTCAGCAGTTCAAGATAGAATAGATGTTGGATTGGGCCAACTCAAAGCCCTGGATCTGGGCCTGGTCAGCTCACTAACTTTCCCACCCTCATACCCTCAGGACCGCTCACCCACAATTTTGTCATCAAAGCCAAGGTTACCATGCTGCCCAAGTAAGGGGCAGTGCCCACTCTCCCAAGCATTGTAGATGGTGGTGGACATGGACAGTTCTCCCACTCTTATGCTCCTGGGGCCAGCTTTTCTGCCTGCTATAAATCGAAAAGGACTAGGCAGAGGAATGCCACTATTTAGCATATAAGAGGCAGGACCAGCTCTCATACACTTACACTCTCTGGCCAGCTTACCCACAACACAGCCATCAGGGTCAGTTCTATTGTGTTGCTCAGGTAAGTTCGGGGAATGCCCTCCCACTCTCATGACCCAGTTAAGCCAGCTCTTCCACCAGACTTTGGTGGTGAAGACAAAAGGGAGGGGAGGGGAATCTCCATAGCAGATGAGGCAGGGCCAGCTCTCCCGTTCTCATGCACACATGTTGGCTCACCCACATTCACCACACTGAGTACCAATTGCACTGTGCTTCCCAGGTGAGGTGTCGGGGTGCTCCCCAAAGTGCTGCAGCAGGTGAGGGGCAGGGTCAGCTCTCCCACTCAGATAAACCATAGGTGGCAACTGGCAAGGGGGCAGGAAGGTATCTTTCCCTCTTCCACACCACTGACCAGATGAGTGGTAGGACCAGCTCTACCACAGTCATATCCTCAGGGTTTGGCTCACCTGCAACTCCTGCAATGTGCTCTCTGGAGTACTGTAGCTGACTAGGGGAAGGGCCAGCTCTCCCATGATGTCCAGGTGAGGGTTGTGGCCAGTTATGTATACATAACTTTTTTTTCACAAGAAAAATCACATTATTTATTTACAAAGTCCAGGGTGGGTGTTGGGAGTAAAAGAAGGGAAGGGAAGGCATGTCTGAATTGCTTGGGACCCTTCCCCACCTATAGCAGGATGCCTTTTCTTACCTCTGTCTCTCAGCCAGGGGTCCTTCATAACCTGGACCACACAGTGGGGAGAATGTGGTGTGGTTTCCTCGGTACTCCAGTTGAACAAAACCCTATTCCATCCCAAAGGTGGCAGCCCAGACCAGGGACATCTGCCTGGCATTTGGTGGTAACAGATCCCTACTGCTTCAGGGCCAGGGATATAGATGTGGCAGCACAGGCCAGGACCTCATCATAGTCCCAGGTGGCATAATTGGCTGCTCACTTCAGGGTGTTCCTCACTATCCTTAAGTATCCAGTTCTGTCCATCTTCGTAGTGTCTATTCCCTTCTGTTTCTCATCCATTTCTCCATCACTTACTTGCTCCTCTTAGTGGTCCCTGGGGTCTCTGAGTGTCTGGGGTCATCTCAGGAGTGCTATGCATCACTCGTGTATTATGGCACCCGTCAGGAGCCATCTCAGGCATTATCTGAGCCTCACCTTCTCTGGCTCTCATAGTGGTCAACTGGTGGTCCATCTCAAGCTAGCTTCCTGGCACCCCAATGGCTATCTCAGACTCACTCCTCACCTGGCCTTCCCAAGTGACCTCATGCAAGGATACTTTGTCTTGGACTCACAGCCACCAGGGTTCACAGTCTCAAATCCAGTTCTTCTAGCCTCTAGCCTGCTCCTGGTTCTGGGAGCTGCCCAGATCTGCCTGGCACCAAACTGTTGGTCATCTCAGGCTAGCTTCCTGTTCAAACCCCTGATGCTGAATTGGTAGTTGTCTCAGGCTTGCTTTTTTTTCAGGGAATGTTTGGCTATTAATCATTCAGATGTTTCAGAACACTGAGTGTAGAAATACAGTTTCTCCTCTCTGCCACCTACATGTGTCACAGCAACTACTCCCAACCACTCCTGCAACACTTCTAGGGGCAGGCAGAAAATGTCAAATTTTTTAAATCTGTAATACGCTAAACTCTTACTCTGTCCTCTGCCATGTCTACACTAATATTATTTACATATATGTATGTATGTATGTATATGTGTGTGTATGTATATATGTATGTATGCATATATATGTATATATATAGTGAAAGAGATGATAGAAATAGAATTAGTTATGTTTAATAAAATTTGGTGTGTAAGTACATATATATTTTTTGAGTAAAAATATAGACAAAGTGATACAAACACTACTTTATAGAGAATTAAATTGGCTAATTTAAAATGCAAAGAAAATAGGACTCCAGTGGGAACTATAAAAACTATTCTATATGTTCCTTTATACTATTATTATATGTTCACTTTTATAAATAATGTGTTGGTTTAAATTTTAAGTTTTTAATTGAAATATAGTATATGATGGTTTTTTTTTAATTACAACACCAGGAAATCGTTTCATTATGATATTTTCATACGTCATTTGCATTTTTATTTTCCTTCCTACTTCTCTCCCAACCAACCCAAACCTGTACCCTTCCTTCCCAACTAGGCCTCTTCCTTTCATGTCATATATTCTTACATCTTCTTTGTCTTTAAAGCCACTTTTTTTTTACTAATTTTTTATTTATGGTTAAGTAAAATTCTATTTTGTGAGTGTATCATCTGTTGTTGAATAACTAAGCTGATTCCATTTTCTCGTTGAGCAAAAGTAGCATGAATGCTCAAATACCTCTATGGTAGCACTTAGAGTCCTTTGGGTATACACCCACGAATGCTCATGTGCTAGCTTTAATTTGAGAAAGCTCCATATTGATTTCCATAATGGATGTAACATGTTATACTTTTATCAGAAAGAAGCAAATAATGTTTCCTGATATGTCTTTGCCCTTGAGATGTACAGGTGAATAAAATTAAGATACTACTCTCAACAAAGCTTTCTTTGAAGAATACTTCTTTCAGTTTTAACCAATCCCCAGATAATTAAGAATAAATTATGTCCCTAGTGTAGAGTCCATGTGTTTATTAGGAAATTTAAGTTTGGCTGATGAGAAAATGAGTTTATTGCATCAGCTCATTGACTTACAATGTTTTTATCTTCCTGTATTGCTGTGATTTCCAAACAGGTATGTCATGACTGCATCACATCTCCTGAATTAGCCTCTGCTTCCTTCCTCTCCTCAAGCTAGTCTCTCGGGGATTTATAGTGATCAGAGAAGGTAAAGTTGTCTTATCCTTATGTACTATTCATTCTTTACCTTCTGCAGAGAACTTCAAAATATCTCACCATACACATTTCCCTAGAATTCCTAAAGAATTATTGTAATTCAAGGCATAACATTTTATAGTGCAGTTCCTAGTCATATTTCTGTTCATATGGAAGAATTAAGAATATTATATAGAGAGGCAGGCATATCTCTATGAATTCAAGGTCAGTCATGTCTACCTAGTGAGTTCCAGGACAGCCAGAGGTACATAGTAAGACTCTCCCAATATACATATATACATATGTTTGTGTATATGTACATATAAATATATGTGTGTGTATACATATGTTTTTATATATACATACAATTATATGTGTGTGTGTATATATATATGTATATAAAGAGAGAAAGAGCAATTTATTTTACTTCTATGTGAGACTACTAGAAATCTTCCTTGAGGTTAAGCATGTGTTTAATCTGTATGAAAGGATTTTATGTAATATATAGATGCAAGGTAAAACTGAATGCCAAAAATTATTCTGAAGAATATCATAAAATATATTTCATGTTTGGAGAAAATTTAAGGTTATATTTTTAATAGATAATATACATTCTTAATGTAGTTATACAATATAAGAAAAGCAATCTCTGTGTTTTAAATAAAATTCATGTTGCCTATTATTTAAAACCCTATTAATTAAAAAGAATTGGAGAACTCCTTCAATAACCATTTTAACATTTATTCTTAGTAGAAGCACATTTAAATATAGTTCAGCAATTTCTCAAATAATAATAACAAGTTGGCCTTGGACTAGCATGTTTAATGATAAATTAATGTCAAATATGTATTACTAGAAAAAGTGCAGCACTGATTATCAAAAACATTAAATGGAAGAGGGAAAATGCCCATTATCATTTTAATAATTACCTCTTGCCAAGATGAGCAGACAGTAATTATAGACAGACAGTAATATCACATAATAATAGAGAATTTTTGCCACAGACCATTATTTTGTTTACTGAGTATTAGTATTAAACAGGACAGCTAGAAGTCATGGTGCTTACACCTTATTCATTCAGTAAATCTAACAATATTTTAAATTTAATCTGAATAGATAGTCTTCAAGGAAGAAAGCAATGCTGTATTTTCAAACAAAAGAACAAAGCTTCCTTATGAGTTCTGTTTTGTTCTAAAGAAAATTAAGGGTAAATTTAAGCAAAAATTAAAATGTTCATTTTTAATTCAACTATTTCATATAATAATATAAATCTACCATTTATTATATTATGTTTCTATCATCTAGATATCTGACTAATATTGTTCTTATCATAACCAACATAATGATAATTCTACATCTCTTTGTTTGCAAGGCACAGGTATTTGTGGTTATATGTAAAAATGATTTTTGTAAGAATGAAAATTTTTACAATATTATGCATTATATATTTGTTCATTGAATTCTATCAATAAATCCTGTAAGTTTCAAATGGCATTAGAATTGACTTTAAATATTAGATATTTCAGTTATAAAAACAGACAGTCTCAGAAACTGGAAATTAATACATGTGCTTTCCAGGCAGCTATTCATGGCAGCATTCAAATTACAGGTAAAGTTAATAATTACCATGGAGCAATCTGTCTTTCAATGTTGTATTACACATACGAGGTTTCATGTAAAAACATTAATAAGGAATTTTATATGCTGATACATAGGTATGTAACCCTTTTCAATATAGTATGGTATATGATCTCTATTTCAATAATAATTAACAAGTATTGGCTTTGACCTGCACGTGTTGATGATAAATTAATGACATATATATGTATTTATAAGGGAAGACAATTCTAATTACAAAAATGTTAGAGGAAATATGGCAAATGCACATGTAAAATTCTTACAGGGATAGGAAGTCATTGCAATGTTTTGTTGGAGATAGTAATATTAATATATAAAAATCTCAATTCCACCCCATTAAATAAAATCTTTGGTCTTATTTCCCCAATAATAATAACATTATTATTATTATTTGGTCTCTTTTTCATCAATATATTTTATTAGAAAAGAAATTAAGTATGGAAAACTACACTATAATTACAGAATTTGTGCTCTTGGGAATATCAGGCAACAGAGAGCTTCAGGTGGTAATTTTCATCTTTTTATTAATAACTTACATAGTAAGCATCACTGGAAACCTAACCATCATGATCCTCACATTGCTGGACTCTCACTTAAAGACTCCTATGTATTATTTCCTTCGCAATTTCTCCTTCTTAGAAATTATGTTCACTAGTGTTTCCATTCCCCGATTTTTGGCATCAATAATTACTCAAGTAAAGACCATTTCCTATAATAATTGTTTTGCTCAGTTGTTTTTCTTTATCTTCATGGGGGTGACAGAGTTCTTTCTTCTAACCGCTATGTCTTATGACCGCTATGTTGCCATCTGCAAGCCACTGCACTACACCCTCATCATGAATCAGAAAGTCTGCACCCTTCTTGTCCTCGCCTCGTGGGTAGCAGGATTTCTGACCATCTTCCCACCACTTATGCTGGTCCTAAAGTTGGATTTCTGTGCTTCCAATGTCATTGATCATTTCTGCTGTGACTATTTTCCCCTCTTGCAACTGTCTTGCTCAGATACTTGGCTCCTAGAAGTGATTGGTTTCTATGTTGCTCTGGTTACTCTACTGTTCACGTTGGCATTGGTGATTTTATCTTACATGTACATTTTCAGGACTATTTTAAGAATTCCATCAGCCAGTCAGAGGAAAAAGGCTTTTTCCACCTGTTCCTCTCACATGATTGTCATATCCATGTCTTATGGAAGCTGTATATTTATCTATGTGAAGCCTTCAGCAAGTGAAAGAGCATCACTGACCAAAACAGTAGCTATTCTCAGCACTTCAGTTGCTCCCATGTTAAACCCTTTTATTTATACCTTGAGGAACCAGCAAGTGAAACAAGCTTTCAAAGACTTGGTTCGTAATGTTGTTTTTTACAGAAACAAATGACAATGAAAATGTGTTTCTATGAAGACATGCCACTGTAAATATTCAATAAAATTTAATAAAATTTTAAATCGTTTATATTCTTTACTGATCTTATAGAGTCTATCTCAATGATCTCTAACCAAGTCACTCTTGTGGCTGCTTCTTTGTAGCCCAGGCTTGACTGAGTCACTATTTCTTGCACCTCATTTTCCAAAGTAGTGTGGATCATAGACCTGACCACACATTTCAGTCTAGTTAAAAAACCTGTACAAGTTGTTAGCCCTGAAAACATAAAGACAAGTGATATGCTATGGATTTAACAGTTTATTTTTAGGAATACACACACACACACACACACACACACACACACACACACACACACACACCACATATACTAACAATTAATGAAAAACAAGCCATGAATTTGAAAAGAAAGTAGAGAAGGTATATGGGAGTTTTTTAGGCAAGAAAGAAAAGAGAAATGTGATTAGGTTATAATGACAAATTTAAAAATAATAAAATTTAAAATATGAATAAAATTCTGAATGGAAAACTAGTTGCTATAGAATTTAAATTACTTTGTTGTTTATTCTTAATAATAGTATTTTATAATTCAGATTTTATAGAAATATTACTGCCTTAATAAACACAAATGTTCTCTTCTGTGTCACAAATGAAATAGTTTTTACATGGATTATATTAAATATCTGCAATAAACACTATTTTTCAGGCTGTGTACATTACCCAACTAAATTCTTCACTTAGAGAATGTACAAATATTTTCTACTAATGAACAATTTGAGTTTCATAATATTTTTATTTCATAGATTTGCTGAAATCCTAGATCTTGTTTCTATATCTTCCATGTTTATGTGTGTATGCCTGTGTTATTATTGTTATTGTCCAACATGTGCCATGGTACATCCATGGGAGGTCAGAGTACAATTTCAGGAGCCAGTTCTTGTCTTTGACAACTGTGGCAGGGTCTATCTTGTTTCTTTTCTGTGTTTCCTACTCTTCTCTTTGCTTTCAATATTGTGGTAGGCATGCTGGGACCATTGCTTTGAACCACCAGATCCAGCATTTGGTATGTATCCCAGAGATCAAAATTAGATTACCAGTGTGACATCATTAATGCTTTTACACACTGGGCCAGCTAAGACCCATTAATCTCCATTTTAACTTTTATCAGTTTTGTTATCTCATAATCTTGAATATACATATTTCATATTCATGTATATATCATAATCTGATTACATGCTATACTATTCTCTTCTATATATGTCCTATCCTTATCAATACCCATCATCTCTTCCAGTCTATACATCTATTTCAAGATGTATAATGTTTACTTTTGATTGGTGATCCATTCAGTTTAACCATGATCATGCATTAAACCATTATACTAGAACTAATCACTAATCATATCAATATTTAGGTACCCACCATTACTATTATTTTACTGGGAAATATGTTTAAAATATGACAAATTTTAAAAATTTATATATTATGCTACACCTCTGAATTGTATATGACAAGACTGCATAGTAGTTTGGAGCACTAGTTACTTTTGCAGACGACCTGAGTTCAATTCCTAGCACCCAGGGGAGCCAACATCTTTTTCTGACTTGCATGGACACATGGTACACATATATACATTAGGGAGAAAATTCATGGACATAAATGAAATAAATCTTAAGACATATTTAAAAAATAAATAAAATATAACAAATAATACTAACTATTCCATGAAACACTTACAAATGTCATTTTGAAATATACATGACCTATTTAATATTTATAACTACATGAAAATCACCATTACTATCTCCTCTTTATACATAACCAAAGCTCAGGAAAGTTGAGAAACTTGATTATAGTCCTTGACCGAATTGTAGATAATATGAAAACCTAATTTTAAAATCAAGAGAGACAAAGATGGCTTGGAGTTGGATGAGTGATAATGTGGAGAGGGTTTGAGAAGAGTTTGGGAAATAGAAGCCATGACTAGATTATATTGCATAAAACAATATTTTGAAATTAAAACATGAAAAAAATAAAACAAAATAAAAACAAGCAAAAAAGTTTGAGAAATAGTCTTCCCCAGGAAAGAGCATACCAATTGCTATCCAATACTGAGTAATCATCTATGAAACATACATAAAAGTAATATTATACAGACTTAATAGATTGTGTTTATGTACATATATATTCCCATATATATATATATATATATATGTCTATAACAATAGTTAATGAAAGAAGAGGCCATAAGTTTGAAAGAGAGTTTAGCAGGAGTATATGGTTGGGTTTGGAGGGAGGAAAGCAAAAAGATCAAATCATGTAATTATATTATAACCTCAAAAACTAAAAGAAATAATTTTAAAATTAAATCAAAAGCAAGCAAAATAAATAATCAAAACCCCTATTCATGCTCTACTTTAATGTTTTGGACAGCATTTATTAAAGTCTTGCACAATATTATTGGACCATAATATCAACCCAACATTTGCATGACAATATATGTATGGCCTCCTCAAGGAAGATGTCCTAATATATTTGACAAATAAATTTTAACATTAATGCATTGTCATTTAGCATCTCAGTGAACAGATAAAAGGAGAATAAAGTGTAAGGAGTTTTGATGTAGCCAAAAATTTAAAGGTAGGGAAATTTTAAACTGCATGAAAAATCATTATTTTTTTCTTTCTCAGTGATCTTACTCTCTTTCACTGGATGGTGTCTCCAAACTTTTTTCCAGTTTTGATACTAATACAATTATGGTTGATATCCTCTAGTGTTTTCTGTACATTCCTCTGCTGGCAATTTTTACTCACTGAATTGGTCCCTTGAGTCAAATTCAGAGTGAATGGGTAAAACTTTAAATATTCCCTGCAACATAAAATATATTAACAAACCATGATTATTTTAAAACCTCTTCTGAAACTGTTTCTATGACCACCTTCATTCTTTCTTATCTCTCAGCAATCAAAGGCATAAACTCACTTTGGATAACATGAGGAAACAGATGAAAACATTTCCGATGAATCCCAAACTCGTTTCCTGGAGCGGGGTGGAGGGGGAGTTTTTAAAGAAATAGCAATGGACCATGCATCCATTCTTCTAGCTGTTCTGAGAAGCTGTATATAATCACAGGTAAGCTGATCAGGAAGAGGGAGGTGGAAGTGGAGGGAGTTTTTAAAGAAATAGCAATGGGCGATGCGTCCACTCTTGTAGCTGCTCTAAGAAGATGTATATGATCATAGGTAAGCTGATCAGGAAGAGGGAGGTGGAAGTCTATATATAAAGTTGACCTCAATTCAAAGCTCAACTTTATCAAACTTATGATTCACTGTAATTATGTTTTGAAATGTGGCATGACTGCTTATGTCAATTTACATATTTTCTGTTTGTTGAAAGTAAATATTCATTATCTCCACATTTGTCATCCTGTTTTGAACAGGCTATTTAGTGCTCTTTTGAAAATATGTTCTTTAATTGTAGGTAATCTGTTGATATCTAACATTTGACATTTGTATAAATTAATGAAAATTTCCAAATCTGAACCTCAGTGCTCCAATTGAGAATAAGAATAGAAGTTTTACAAATATTTTAGAATGATTAAATGAAATAAAACATACAAGCCTTTGATTGCTGAAATAAATAATACTCTTAATAAATTATTACTACTATGAATATACTGTTAAATTTGAGAATTCATTCATTTTAAATGAAGTATACATAAGGAAATTTATAGTTTGTTGGTATATAACTTAAACAAACTTTCATGAAGTATTACTTATTAATTTTTTAACATTTCTGTGAAACTTATTTTTGAAATTCATGTTTTCTTCTGTACTAGCATTATTCTTAATAGATCGGATTTTCTTTTTTCACTTTTAAAAACACTGTGATATGACTTTTAGTATTAAATGTAACTCAATAGTTTCTTTTGGGAAAAAGAAAAGTTTTCTTCTACATATAAATATCAATGTTGAAAATTGATCTTTTCATTATTATTGAAAATAATTAATGTATTCTATTCATATGTTCCTGGAAATAAAAACACAACTAGCTGTAAAAGTAGTAAAGAGATAATTTAGTAAAAAATAAGTCTAATCATTCCATTCTGAGAAGTCTACTAACTCCAAATTTAAAAAAGAAAAGTCTCAAAAGAGTCGTTGTGGCATGATCCAGACTGTGCAGTGAAGATATACTCATATAAGAATATTTTTGTTTATTGTTTATCATATATCTAAATCTATTGCTCATAATATATTTTGATCATATTCTTTCCCTCTCTCAACTCACCCTAAGTCCATTCCATCTCCTTATTATTTAACTTCATGTTTATAGAGTACTTTTTTTACAATTTGAAATTTGAAGCTATATATATATATAATATAGATATTACTCACACATTGAATTAAATAACTTCTTTTTATCCTCCAAAATTATAAACAACTCTTTAGTATTTGAATTGTGAAGAATTAAGGCAATATGATCAATAAAATATATTTGGAATATGATTTGTATAATTTTTCTAGTAACTTCTATCTAATGAGGGTTGACTGAAAAAAATAGACAAATGTATAGAAAGTTGAGGAAAAAAATGCCCTTTCAAAGTCAATGTATCATGGAGGAAAATGATCATTCATTGTATCATGTAATATTACTAATAATATTCAAATAGATATACCAAAATTAAATTGTAATTAGTCAAACTTACTAACATATCTCTCAAAAGAACATTTTTAACCTTTCAGTCTAACATGCCTTCCAATATGGTGTCTTTCCATGAGTTTTATACAAATTGCCCACACTTTACCTAGTTTATTCTAAGAGTTGTTGTGATTTATTTCATGGGAGAGACTTGGAAAGAGCATAATTTGAGGATCTTTTCATAATTAAAACCCAGAAAATTGATTATAATCATGATATTGAGCAAATATTATCATTGTTCCTTTTTCTTTGAGTTGTTCAGATTCTTTAGTGAGGAAGAAGTAATTTTGATGAAATAGGTGGCAGGAAATGAGATATTAGTAACCTAATCCATGTCCTGGAGAGATGGCTCTGTGGTTAAGAGCACTGACTGTTCTTCCAGAGGTCCTGAGTTTAATTCCCAGCAACCACATGGCAGCTTGCAACCTTCTACGATGAGATCTAAAGACCCCTCTGGCATGCAGGCATACATGTAGACAGAGCACTCATATACATAAAAATAAATAAGTAAATAAATAAATGAATAAATCTTTGAGTAAATAAATAACCTAAACCATTTGACATTCTGAACCTAAATATATGAGATAAATGTTTGGAATAATCTTTATTCTCATGTAAAATACATCATTGGTATAATTTATTGGTCTAGGAATCTATGAATTTTTAGAATTTGTATGAAACCTATGCAATTGACAAAAGACTCATCCATTGAGTTCTTATAATTGTTATAACATAAAAATATAGTACAACAGTTCTAGAGATGGGGATTAAATAACCTACTTACAACAAGTAACTTTGCAGTTTCCTTAAGCCTGTTTTTCTGGTCTTTGAAGACTGGTACAGAAGTGTTAATGGGGGAGAAATGTTCCCATTTACCAATACCTACTAAGACATTTCTTTACAGTGCTTCCTGTGCTCCTTCTCAGCTCTAATCCATAGGATGAAAGTGAATAATACATTGTTACCTTTAAATGCTAAAATTAAAGTACATATAAGAAGAAAAGTACATGTAACTGAAAGAGAATAAAATATGATGCATTCATTGATGGATTTTCACATCCAAAATAGCACTAATCTAATACATATTTACATCTTTTAAATTCTAAAAAACATTTTATTCATCAACAATTATACATTTTAGAATTATGGCATACAGTGGGGGCAAGCAAGTTTCTCAGTCTTTTCAAGTGTCAGTGTAGAGTAAAAATTCTTAACTAAGTCTCAAAATGAAGTCAACTATGCTCCTATAGAGTAGAGAAATCTTTGACTGCTTGTGAGGGACATAAACTTCATGCCCTTAGGCTAAGTGACTGTTCCAGGAACTTGAAAAACACCTTTCCTTTCCTGGAATAACCACAGAATGCCTTTCCTGGAATGACCACAGAATGCTCCAATGCCCTCTGTGGAATGTCACAACACCCTGGCTGGAGTGTGACAATGCCTAAGGAGGTTGCCCGGAATAACCTATACATATGACTCTACTGCTAGGTAAATAGGTGAATCTATGATTTGGAATTTACCCCGTTTCCTCTCTTTCCCTCCCCTTGGTTTGTGGTTTCTGCCTTTATAAACCTTGTAAAATCCCAGGCTGGAGTCAGACTCCTCTACTCCCTGCGCCGTGTATGAGTCTCGACCCCAGCATGCTGGCCTGAGCTCTTGTCCCATCTTGCTTATAATAAAACTTCCTCGTGTGATTGCAGCAAGTCCGGTCTCAGTGTCTCCCTGGGTGTGCGGCAACCCCGAGACTTGAGTAAGGGTCTCCCTTCGGGGGTCTTACATCAGCATGTTAATCTTACAGTTTAGAAATAATAAATCAGTCAATAAATCAAAAATTTCAGTATTAAAATTATCTTAAAATGCTTCTAAGACTCTTCACACTCTATGATATAAATAATTAAAATTTATTTATAATTTATAATTTATTAAGGGATAAAGTATACTAATTTTAATAGACTTACAAAGAGCAAAGCAAATGGAAAATTCAAAAAATAAAAATCATTATTCAAAAGCCAGCTCTTCCATTTCCATAACAACCCTCATAGACTCATGCCATGGACTGGGTTCGTTGCAGGGACCCCAATTTCCACGGGATGAGAATTTTGGTCAGGTGGGCAATAAGTCGGTGATGACAAACAGACTCGAGACACAAAGGTGTGGTGAATCTGAATGTATTTGTGCAAGGTGAGATTCAGGCTTAAATACAATACAGCAAGCAGGGCAGATGTCAAGAGTCATGTAGGCAGGCAGGAGTTACAGCAAGGGATGCAAGATTGAGGTCACATAGGCAAGTGACCAAGGTCAGTGGAGTTCTGGTAGCTAGGTGTGAAGCAGGAGGAAGAGGAGTGGAGCCCTCCCTGTTGAGGCATATTGATATTCTTATGCTAATTCTCTGGTTCTGCTGGAGGCAATGACCAGGAGGTTTCAATCTAGCATTTCCTGCTAATTCTCTGGGTCTGGGGTGGGGGGAGGAGGCGGGGAGGGGGGAAGGCAGTGGGGAGTTCCAACCTAACACTTTTAGCTAATGTCCTTGAGTTGTTGCTAGCTCTGGCGAGGCAGACACTTTGAGAGAAATTGCAAGTTATGGACAGCTTGGTATTAAACTAGGATAGTTGGAAACACTGTGCTGGCCAGAAAACAGTGTCCAATCTTAGCCATTTATGAATCATTACTTGGGGTACCTTTATACCTAATTATGAGGGTGTGTTGACGATTGGAAAGACTAATCTGGAACATGTCTGAGTTAGGGGATACCAGCGACTGTCTGAAATCCAGGAGGCACCGAACTCCTTTTGGAATCGTATTGCCTCTTATCCTTTATCAGGATTGTAACCCCGATATTTTGGATGTGACTGGAGTAGAAGAGTGTGCATAGCAGACTCACATATGGATGATTAAGGACTTGTTTTATATTGAAAATATGTTATGCTATGAGAGATCATTCAAAGGGATAGCATGAAGTATACTATATATATATATATATATACATATATATATATATATATATGAAATTACTTATAATTTTTTAGCTTTAGTATCTATTTTTAAATATGAATCTTAATATCATTATTTTGCTGGAAGAATGTCACCTAAATATAGGAATCATATCAATTTGATGATGAGGTACTTTTTGAGATAGAGATTTGAAAAGTAACACATAATTTTTATCACAATCAAACTCAGACCTATTAAGAATAATGCTACTAAAGAAACAGTGAAGTGAATCAAAATAATTTCACAATTTATTTAAGGTGATAAATGTGTGTGTATTGTAGATTCCCTTACGTACATTTCATTTGAAAATTTTTCAAAATAGATTTGAAACAAGTGCTTAGACATGTTGAATAAAGTCAATATTTGAGAAAACTCACATTACTATACAAAGATACAAATATAAATGAAACATATGCACAGTATAACATAGAAAAGAGAATTTGCTAACAATTGAATAAATAGAAGGCAATATTAACTGGGCAAATTCTTCCTTTAAGCTAATATTACACTAAGCACAACACATATTGAAGTAGCTTTGATAATGAAATCTCGTCCTCCTCTGAATTTACTACTTAGGAGTTGATGGGAAAGGACAGCCTGATAGAGTCTATTGACAGGAATGAATGTAAGGTTTTCTGTGTGGTGACAGCAGGTGTTACTGCTAATGTCATGGAAATAAAGGAATGAGAAAACATGGTTTGGTTGAGCTACAAATACAATTATGACCACATATATATGATTTTCAAATGTTTTGAAAGGCTGGAAAATCTTAGAATTTAAAATGAGGGCATTTAATAGAAATGTATGTATAATGTATAACCTTTACCTAAAAGGGGGCATGGAAAACCTCTGTAACAAGCCAAAAATGTGGAGTAGCCAGTTCCAGGAACTTGGCTAACCCAGAGCCTCAGGGCTCTGGTTCCTGAAACTTGCCCCTCCTGACTGATTCACAATGAGGGTGGAACTAGGAATGAATGTCTACTGGCTTACAAGCCTCTCCACCCCTTCGACCGGTAGATGAAGATTACATTCCTAGAATGAATATGTTCCCCTCCCTAACTGAATACCTTGAGTTGGGTCCCTCTGAAATTTTCCACTGTTTTTATGTTATGTTTCCTTGGTAGCCCTCTCCCCGCCCCCAGGTTGTGATTTTTCCCTTTAAATACCCCTCACTTCTTGTGTTCGGGGTCGAACTCCTCTGGCCAGCATGGTCACGAGATCGACCCCAGTACTGGTCTATCCCAAATAAACCTCATGTGATTGCAGCAAGTTCGGTCTCTCGTGAGTTATTGGGTGGTCGCATCATCCCGAGACTTGAGTAAGGATCTCCCCAGTTCTGGGGGTCTTTCAGTTTAACATATGTTAACACTTATAACTTAACCTTGTTCTTTGATATTGACTTGTCTGCAGAAGAAACTATTTATTTAAATGACAGAAAAATGGAGCAAAGAGGGTTAAGAAACTTTCAGGCTAGTAAGTTGTTCAGATTCAACACAAGTGAATACACTTCCTGGGTATATATAGTTGCAAGATCATCTCACTTTCTATGAAAAGTAAAACCCTCTTTCTAATAGCATCAATTGGATATACCTTGGAACCGGGCTATAGAAATATATGCTAAGTCCTTATTCCTAATTGGGGTACCTCTATTCTGCTCTCACACTAGTTGTACCAGGACAACATCACTACTGAGATGTCTTAGGGTACTTTTCTCTTTATAACCTCCAAGAGAATATTCTTCATAATTTCCTTGCTCATTGAGATGAAAGGTATTGCATTACACTTTTAATTTCAAACTGTCTTTCAAACTGCCATGAATGTGGAGTTGTTCTCTGTACAAAGAAAGATAATTAAAGAATCACTAGTATTTAAGAGCTTTAAATTTCCCCTACAGGTGGAAACAGTATAGTACTTGAACAATATGACAGGCCTTGTTTGGGTTTTCATGAGTCCTCAGTTCTACTTAATTCTTTCTGATTTTGTGTCTAGATTTGGCAGAAGGAATAAAAAATAACTGCAGAATGAGCAACCATACAGAAACCAGAGAGTTTATTCTTCTGGGATTGTCAGATGATCCAAAGCTCCAGGTTGTGATCTTTGTCTTTCTCTTCATCACCTACACACTCAGTATCACAGGGAACCTGACCATCATCACTCTCACCTTGCTGGATTCTCACCTCCAGACTCCCATGTATTTCTTCCTCAGGAATTTCTCCATTTTAGAAGTATCCTTCACAACTGTCACTATACCCAAGTTCTTAGGCACCATAATCTCAGGGGATAAAACGATTTCCTTCAACAACTGTATAGCACAGTTATTTTTTTTCATCCTTTTGGGAGTTACTGAATTTTACCTTCTAGCTGCCATGTCCTATGACCGTTACATTGCCATTTGCAAGCCCCTGCATTACCTTACCATCATGAGTCAGAAGGTCTGCATAATGCTCGTCTTTGCCTCTTGGCTGACTTCTTTCCTAATCATCTTCCCTGCATTAATGTTGCTTCTGCAGCTTGATTATTGTGGCTCCAATATCATTGATCACTATACCTGTGATTATTTCCCCTTGCTTCAACTTTCCTGTTCAGACACAAAGTTGCTGGAAAGGATGGGGTTTTCCTGTGCTGTCTTTACCCTAATGTTCACTTTGGTGTTAATATTTCTGTCCTACACATACATCATCAGAACAATTGTGAAGATTCCTTCTGCTAGTCAGAGGTCAAAGGCCTTTTCCACGTGTTCTTCCCACATGATTGTCATCTCCATCTCTTATGGCAGCTGCATTTTTATGTATATTAAACCCTCAGCTACAGATAGAGCATCACTGACCAAGGGAGTTGCCATACTAAATACCTCAGTAGCCCCCATGCTAAACCCCTTCATTTATAGCCTGAGGAATCAGCAAGTCAAACAAGCCTTTATGAACATGGCAAGGAAGATGGTGTTTTTCACAAGTACATGAAATGATGTGGCCTGTGAATGAGAGGTACATTGAAGGCCCAAATAGAAGATTTCAATGGCCTATCTATATCAATATGGATCCCTATCCTTGATCATCTGATTAAAATTGGTTTCCTAAATAGTTCTAACACAATTTTCCTTTCCAAGGATTACCATTTTGTATTGGATAATCAATTGATGTGTGCTAAAACATTTTTTATAGAAATTCCAAACTCACCTTGCCTTAAAAAAAAAAGATTTAAATGCCAAATTGAAGTCTACCAATGAATGAAATGTAAGGTATTTTTTTATTAGCCAAGACATGTTAGCTGATGCTTACTTTCATAAGTTATGCTTCAGTGATTTGATTACTGATGAGTTACCATAGACTATTACTCATTTAAACTTTAGGTATAAATGTTAAATAAACATATTATTAAATTCCCAAGTGCTCACCATACAAATAAATTAGCATCACTTCCCTAAGTGTAACTGACATATATGAATGTATGAATAAATAGATAAAATAGTAGGCCATACACAACACACATGTTGTAAAAGGATAGTTAAGAATTGGCCATTATATTCATTATATGGTCACTTAATCTTTGACAAAGGAGCTAAAACCATCCAGTGGAAAAAAGACAGCATTTTCAGC
>NW_022196910.1:56973670-57000529 GCF_008632895.1 Mastomys coucha | reverse complement strand
AAAAAAAAAAAAAAAAAAAAAAAAAAAAGAATTGGCCATTATATTCAGGATTCAAATTTGCTTTCATAGAGTCTATCAACAGAAAGCAATATTATGGATATTAGTAGACAAATATTTAATGTTTACAATTATATTTGTATGTATGTCTTGCTCAAAACTGCTCTAGAATTTGAATATAAAAATCATGAAAGATATTTGCATTCATATATTTATATTCTAAATATGTATATGAATATGTATTTTTATATATACATATGTATACTTCATATCATACTTGCAAAAAGTTTGATTTATGATATGTATTTAGCAAAACATTCCTTGACAATACCATTTAAAGCGATGATTTATGTAAATAAATATTCAGGAGCCAAAGTGTTTAAGAATAGAGTGCTTCCAGAAGTCCTGAGTTCAGTTCCCAGTACTCATGTCAGCTGGCTCATAATCTCCTATAATCCTAGTTATAAAGATACCAAAATACTCTGTCTTCTTGGCCCCCTGAACTCATGCAGCCATATGCACACAGAGATCCCACACATGCACGTAATTAAAAACAATAAAAATGAATCTTAAAACATCTTTAAAACTTTTGTATGTATAAAGTGATTATTAGTGTTCTGACATGACTAAAAGCTTCATATGCTGAAAGGTAGGCTTCTATCTTGAGTTGCTATCAAGGACTGATTAGATCTTGAGAAATATCTTGGAAATGGCTTGATCTAGTGAAGGTTTCAGTATCATATAAGTAACTTACCAAGGCTGAATATGTTACCAAATATCATCTGAACCCCCATGCAGGTTATCTTCTTTACAGAAAAATTTTTGAAAGAAGTTGGAAACATAAAGATGTTGAAAAGAATAGCAGAGGAGGCTGTAACTTGGTAGCTGTCAAGAAGATGGAGCTGGATCGAAGAGAAGGAAAAGTCCATGCCTTTTAGAAATGAGTGGAAGAGACAGGCTCTGCAATGAAAATCTCCAGGCTGTTGCACTGGGAATGTGTGTGTGTGTGTGTGTGTGTGTGTGTGTGTGTGTGTGTGTGTGTGTGAGAGAGAGAGAGAGAGAGAGAGAGAGAGAGAGAGAGAGAGAGAGAGAGAGAGAGAGAGAGAGAGAGAGAGAGAGAGAGAGAGAGAGAGAGAGAGTGAGGGAGAGAAAGAGATAGAGAGATTTAGAAAGAGAGAGAATGAGAGAGAGAATGTGAGAGAATGCCTTTGAGTAAAGTAGAAATTGAGCAGGTCCAGAAAAATCTCATATATAGAGAAAAGAAAAATTTTACATTTTCCAAGATAGAACACAGAAAAATGAGTAAACTAACCATGAGAATCTGTGAGCAACTGCGGGAAGAGGGGCTTTTGAGGTGTGTAATCATGTCTCATTAAGAGGACAGTGATACTTGCTATCTTTTTGTCATTCTTAAAAATGGTCAAAGAAATGGCTTTTTAAATTTTATTATTATCATTATTTATTTATTTATTTACAGTCCAGCAGTTGTCACCTCCCTCTCTCCTCTCCAACAGTCCCTCATCCCAGTTCTCCTTCCCACCACTGTCTCTGAGAGGATGTTCCACCCCCCCACCAGGCCTCCCTCCTCCCTGGGGCCTCAAGTCTCTCCAGGGTTAGGTGCACCTTCTCCCACGAGCCCAGACCAGGCAGTTTTCTCCTATATCTACATCTCTGTCTATGCCTATGCCTATGCCTGTGTCTGTGTCTGTGTCTATGTCTATATCATCTATATCTATATCTATAATTTATATCTATATCTACATCTATATATGTTGGGGCCTTGGACCAGCTCATGTATGCTGCCTGGTTGGTGGTCCAGTCTCTGGGTGCTCCCTGGGGTCCAGGTTATTTGAGACTGCTGGTCTTCCTATGGGGTTGCCCTCCTCTTCTACTTCTTCCATCCTTCCCCTAATTCAACAAATAGGAGTCACAATTTCAGTCCTATGATAGAGTGTAAGTATCTGCATCTGTCTTAGTGAGTTGCTTATTGGGCAGAGGACAGATATGCTAGGCTCATGTCTGTCAGATCATAGCATCAGTAATATTGTCAGGCCTTGGTGTCTCCCCATGACGTAGATCCCCAGTTGGCCAGAAAACATTTCCCTCAGTCTCTTCTCCATTTTTGTCTCTGCAGTTCTTTTAGACAAGAACACTTCTGATCAGAAATTTTGAATGTGCATTGGTAAAACCATCCTTCATTTGAGGCCATCTACTGGAGGTTGACTCTTCGAGTTCCCTCTCCCCACCATTGGGCATTTTGTCTAAGGTCACTCCCATTGAGTCCTGAGAGTCTCTTACCTCCCAGGTCTATGGTACTTTCTAGAGTGTCTCCCCATCTCCCACCTTCTGAGGCTGCATATTTCCATTCATTCTGCTGGCCCTCTGGGCATCTCTCCTGTTCAATCCACATATCAGATGCTCTTCCCCTTTTCTCCAATCCCACCCAATTCCCTCCCTCCTTCTGTCTCCCAGGTTTATTTTCTTCCACCTACTAAGTGAAATTGAAGCATCCTTCTTTGGCCTTCTTGCTTGTTAAACTTCTTATATGTTGTGGGTTGTATTCTAGGTATTCTATATTTTTTGGCTAATATCCACCTTTTAGTGAGTACATACCATGTATGTATGTATTTTGGGTCTGGGTTATCTTACTCAGGATGATATTTTCTAGCTCCATGCATTTGCATGCAAAACTCATGATGTCTTTGTTCTTAATTGCTAACTAGTATTCCATTGTGTAAATGAACCACATTTTCTGTATCCATTTGTTGCATGAGGGATATCTGGGCTGTTTCCAACTTCTGGCTATTACAAATAAGGCTACATTGAACATCGTGCTCTTGTGGTATGGTGGGGCATCATTTCGGTGTATGTCTAAGAGATGTATAGGTGAATCTTCAGGTGGATCTATTTCCAATAGTCTGAGGAACCTCCAGATTGATTTCCAGAGTGGTTGTACCAATTTGCAATCCCACCAGTGAAGGAGGAGTGTACCTCTTTCTTCACATCCTTGACAGCATGTGCTGTAACCTGAGTTTTTGATCTTAGCCATTCTGATTGGTTTAAGGTGGAATATCAGGGTCCTTTTAATTTGCATTCCCCTGATCACTAAGGACTTTGAACATTTCTTTAAGTGTTTCTCAGGCCTTCGAGATTCCTCTTTTGTGACTTCTTCTTTTAATTATATACCCCATTTTAATTAATTAATGTCTTAGTCAGGGTTTCTACTTCTACATTGCTGTTGATCACCAGAGGAAGTTAGAACTGGAACTCAAGCAGGTCAGGAAACAGGAACTAACACAGAGGCCATGGAAAGATATTCCTTGCTGGCTTGCAGGTCCTGAGGGCACAAGCAAGTTACATGAAGAAGTTGTTCAAATGCCTATGGTTTCCACTCCTGTTACAATGCCATCTGCTGCCAAGCATATGCCTATAGCCTCATGAGGTGTTTCCTATGATCGTCTGACTGAAGAAGAGAAGACTAGGACCTGGCTTACTGATGGCTCTGCACGTTATGCAGGCACGACCCAGAAGTGGACAGCTGCAGCATTACAACCCCTTTCCAGGACAACCCTGAAAGATACAGGTGAAGGAAAAATCTTCACAGTGGGCAGAATTTCAGGCAGTCCACATGGTATTACAGTTTGTTTGGAAGAAGAAATGGCCATATGTATGATTGTTCACTGACTCATGGGCTGTAGCCAGTGATTGTCTGATGGTCAGGGACATGGAAAGATCACGATTGGAAAATTGGTGAGAAAGACATCTGGGGAAGAAGTATGTGGGTAGATCTCTCCAAATGGGCAGAGGATGTGAAGATATTTGTGTCCTATGTAACTGCTCACCAAAAGGTGACTTCATCTGAGGAGGAGTTCATAATCAAGTGGATAAGATGACCTGTTCGGTGGATAGTCAACCTCTTTCCCCAGCTCTCCCTGTCATTGCTCAATGGGCACATGAACAAAGTGGTCATGGAGGTTATGCTTGGGCTCAACAACATGAACTTCCACTCACCAAGGCTGACCTGGCTACAGCTGCTGCTGAATACCAGATCTGCCAACAACAGAAACCAACACTGAGCCCCAGATATGGCACCATTCCTCAAGGTGACCAGCCAGCAACCTGGTGGCAGGTTGACTACATTGGACCACTTCCTCCATGGAAAGGACAACGTTTTGTTTTTACTGGAGTAGACATTTATTCTGGTGATGGATTTGCCTTTCCTGCATGAAAGGCTTCTGCCAAAACCACCATCCATGGACTCACTGAATGCTTTATCTATCATCATGGTATTCCATACAGTATTGCTTCTGACCAAGGAACTCACTTCACAGCCATAGAAGTGTGACAGTGGGCACATGATCATGGAATCCACTGGTCTTACCATGTTCCCCATCATCCTGAAGCTGCTGGTCTGATAGAAAGATGGAATGGCCTTTTGAAGACACAGCTACAGTGCCAGTTAGGTGGCAACAGCATGGAGAGCTGGGGCAGAGTTCTTCATGCTGAAAGCCGGCCGATCTGGGCCTCCCTCATCCCGCTAGAAATGGGGTCCTAGTCAGGTCAACAAGGCATAGGCAAAGAAATGATGGCAGAGACGACACATGAAGTACAGGATCTGAATGTATTTCTTAAAAATGGCATCAGACTTTTACAGTCATTGCAAAATAGAAATGATAAATCTAGCAGCTCAGCAGTTAAGGTACATCTGAGGCCACCTGAAACACAATGGGTCTAAAGCAGCAGCTATCTCCTCTGGACTGGTGCTGCATCCCCTGGGCCCAATCGCTCTGGCCCCGGGGGACTTCAGACTGCATGAATCTGAGTCCTAATCCATCTAAGTTCTAGTGCGAGTCCTGCATGCAAGTCCTCCTATACAAAGTGAAAAGCAGGCTTAAGTAGCATACAGCAAGCAGGGCAGATGACAAGAGTCATGTAGGCAGGTGACCGCCACATCAAGATCAGGTATCTAGTTGTGAAGCGGGTGGAAGCTGGGGCTAATTTGGCATTCCTATGCTAATTCTCTGGTTCTGCTGGAGGCAATGACTAGGAGGTTCCAACCTAACACTTCTAGCTAATGTCCTTGAGTGAAAGCCCTTCATTACTCTCTAGTATGTAAAACATTTCTAACTATTGTGAACTATTTATTGCCCTAAGGAATGTTGCTATTTATTGTCCTCTGTTGCTAGCTTTGGCATGGCAGATTTCTTGAGAGAAATTCCAAGCTATGGACAGCTTGGTATTAAACTAGAATAGGTTAGAAATGTTGTGCTGGCCAGGAAACAATGCCCAATCTTAGCCATTTACAAATCATTTCTTGGGGAACCTTTATGCCTAAATATGAGGGCATGTTGATGATTGGAAAGACTAATCTGGAACACATCTGAGTTAGGAGATACCAGTGACTGTCTGAATATCCAGGAGGCACATAACTCCTTTTGGATCCTTAATGCCTCTTATCCTTAATCAGGCTTTTACCCCTGATATTTCGGATGTGACTGGAGTAGACGAGTGTGTGTGGCACTTCAGAAGGGTGTATATGCTTTGTATCAGCATCCAACATCAGTTTCCCCCATAGCCAGGATCCATAAGTCTAGGAATCAAGGGGTAGAAAAGGGAATAGTTCCACTCACTATCACTCCTAGTGACCCTCTAGGAAAATTTTTGCTTCCTGTCCCCACAACTCTAGGTTCTGCTGGCCTAGAAGTTTTGGTTCCAGAGGGGGAAGTTCTCCTACCAGGAGCCACAACAAACATTCCTCTGAACTGGAAGCTCAGATTTCCCCCTGGTCATTTTGAGCTTCTAATGCCCTTAAGCTGAAAGGCTGGAGAATCTTAGAATGTATAATGTATAACTTTTACCTAAAAGGGGACATGGAAAACCTCTGCCGCAAGCCAAAAAAGGTGGAATAGCTAGTTCCAGGAACTTTGCTAACCCAGAGCCTCAGGGCTCTGGTTCCCGATACCTGCCCCTCCTGAATGATCCACTATGAGGGCAGAACTAAGAATGAAGGTCTACTGGTTTATGAGACTTTCCACCCTGCGGACCGATAGATGAAGATTACATTCCTAGAATGAATATGTTTCCCTCCCTAACTGAATACCTTGGGTCAGGTCCCTCTGAAATTTTCCACTGTTTTTATGTTCTGTTTCCTTGGTAACTCTCTCTCCACCCCCAGCTTCCCTTAAATACCCCACACTTCTTGTGTTCGGTGTCGAACTCCTCTGACTGGCAACCGGTATCCCCAATAAACCTCATGTGATTGCAGTAAGTTCGGTCTCTCGTGAGGCATTCATTGGGTGGTCGCAACATCCCAAGACTTGAGTAAGGATCTCCCCAGTTCTGGGGGTCTTTCAAAGCCAACAGGCTAAGAAGGGAATAACAGTGTTAGGAGGACTGATAGATCCAGATTATCATGGAGAAATTGGATTGCCTCTTCACAAGGGAGGTAAGCAGGATTATGTCTGGAGCGCAGGAGATCCCTTAGGGCGTCTCTTAGTACTTCCATGTCCTGTGATTAAAGTCAATGGGAAATTACAACAGCCTAATCCAAGCAGGATGACAAAGGATACAGACCTATCAGGAATGAAGGAATGGGTCAATCCTCCAGGAAAAGAGCCAAGACCTGCTGAGGTGCTTGCTGAGGGGGAAGGAAATACAGAATGGGTAGTAGAGGAAGGTAGTTATAAATACCAGCTAAGACCACATAATCAGTTGCAGAAACAAGGATTATAAAGTAATATGAATGCTTCTGTCTTATTTTGTTAAGAATGCATTTTTCTTTCTTCCAATTTCTTTAACATCAATTGTTATTTAAGTTGAGACACTAAAAGAATGTTCCCAAAGGACATTGCCCCATTGTAAATTTACAAATGCATTTGCGATTGTACAAGGAATAGTTATATCATGTTAGGCATATTCATGATTTTGTTATTGTTTCATGTGGACATGAGATATTATTTGTGTAAAGTTGACAAAGGGTGGATTGTAGTGGCTATTCCTGGTTGTCAATTTGACTATATCTGAAATGAACTACAATCCAGAATTAGAAGGCTCACCTGTGGCCCTAATCTGGAGCCTGAGAGATACAAGTTTCTGACCTGAATCTTGAGGCATAGTGGCTATGAATCCCAGAAGATTAAGATAGGAAGATCTATGAGTTCAAGGTCATCTGGGATTAAAGGTATAGTGGCACACACCTTTAATCTGGGCCACACCTTTTGCTGGAGACCTATATAAGGACATTTGAAGAAGGAAGGCTTGCTCTGCTTTGCTTGCTTGCCTTGTGGGACTGAGCAACTGCTAGATCCTTGGACTTCCATTCACAGCTGCTGCCAACCATTGTTGGGAGTTGGACTACAGACTGTAAGTCATCAATAAATTCCTTTACTACATAGAGACTACCATAAGTTCTGTGACTCTAGAGAACCCTGACTAATACAATTAATTAATTAATTTTACACTCCATATATTATTCCCCTCCTACTGCTCTATATCTAATACTTCCTCCCCACACCCCTGTCTCCATGTGGATGCCCCCCCCACAACACCTGACCTCTAAACTCCCTGGGGCCTCCAGTCTCTTGAGGGTTAGGTGCATCATCTCTGAATGAACACAGACCCAGCAGTCCATTGCTGTATGTGTGCTGAAGGTCTCATATCAGCTGGTGTATGCTGCCTGTCTGGTAGTCCAGTGTTTGAGAGATCTTAGGGGTCCAAAATTAATTAAGACTGCTGGTCCTCCTACAGAGTCATCCTCCAAGCTTCCTTCAGTCTTTCCCAAATTCAATAACAGGGGTCAGTGGCTTTTATCCGTTGGTTTGGTGCAACTATCTGCATCTGACTCTTTCAGCTGCTTGTTGGGTCTTCTGGAGTGCAGTCCTGCTAGGTCCCTTTTTGTGAGTGCTCCATAGCCTCAGTAATAGTGTCAGGTCTTGTGACCTCCCTTTGAGCTGGATCCCACTTTAGGCTTGTCACTGAAACTTCTTTTCCTTAGGCTCTTCTCCATTTCCATCCCTGTAATTCTTTCAGACAGGAACAATTATGGGTGAGAGTTGTGACTGCAATGTTGCCCCCCTTCCTCATTTGATGTCCTGTCTTCCTGCTGGAGGTGGGCTCTATAAGTTCTCTCTCCCTACTGTGGAGCCTTTCACCTAAGGTCTCTCCCTTTGATTCCTCAGGGTCTCTTACCTCCTAGGTCTCTGGTGCATTCTGGAGGGTCCCCTCAACCTCCTACCTCCCAAGGTTGCCTGTTTCCATTCTTTCTCCTGGACCTCAGGGCTTCAGTCCTTTTCCCTCACCCAATACCAGATCAGGTTACACTCTCCCCTAACTTCCTCCCCATCAACTTTCCCAACTAGGTCCCTCCCTTTTTCCCCACTTGTGATTGCTTTCTTCTCTCTCCCAAGTGGGATTGGGCTTCCTTACTTGGGCACTTCAGCTTGTTGACATTTTTGAGTTCTGTGGACTGTATCTTGGGTATTCTGTACTTTTTTTCTCTTTTTTCCTTTTTATTTTTGGCTAATATCTACTTATTAGTGAGTACATGACACACATGTCCTTTTGGGTCTGAGTAACTTTACTCAGGATATTTTCTAGTTCCATCCATTTGCCTTCAAAACTCAGGATGTCCCCATTCTTAATAGCTGAGTAGTATTCCATTGTGTAAATGAACCACATTTTCTGCATCCATTCTTCTGTTGTGAGACATCTGGGTTGTTTCCAGCTTCTGGCTATCACAAATAAGGCAGCTATGAACATAATGGAACATGTGCCCCTGTGGCATGGTGGGACATCTTTTGGGTATATTCCCAAGAGAGGTATTGCTTGGTCCTTAGAAAGATCTATTTCAAATTTTCTGAGGAACATCCAGATTGATTTCCAGAAAGGTTGTACCACTTTGCAACCCCACCAACAATGGAGGAATATTCCTCTTTCTCCACATCCTCTCCAACATTTGTTGTCACCAGAAGTTTTGATCTTAGTCATTCAAGATTGGTGTAAGGTAGACTCTCAGGGCCATTTTGATTTGCATTTCTCTGATCATTAAGGACTTTGAACATTTCTTTAGGCGTTTCTCAGCCATTCAAGATTCCTCAGTTGTGAAATCTCGGTTTAGCTCTGTACCCCATTTTTAATGGGTTGTTTGGGTTTTTTTGGTGATTAACTTCTTAAGCTCTTTATATATTTTGGATATTAGCCATCTATCAGATGTGCAGTTAGTGAAGATTTTTTGCCAATCTGTAGGTTGACAATTTGTCTTACTGACTATATCCTTTGCCTTACAGAAGTTTCCTGTTTCATGAGGTCCCATTTATCGATTCTTGATATTAGAGCATGAGCCTTTGGAGTTCTGTTTAGGAAACTTTCCCCCATGCCAATGAGTTCAAGGCTCTTTCCCACTTTCTCTTCCACTAGATTCAGTGTATCTGGTTTTATCTTGAGGTCCTTGATCCACTTGGACTTGGACTTTGTACAAGGTGACAAATATGGGTCTATTTTCATTCTTCTACAGACAGTCAGTTAGACCAGCACTATTTATTGAAGATGCTTTCTTTTTTCCATTGTATATTTTTGGCTTCTTTGTCAAAGATTGTTTCTATAAGTGTGTGGTTTTATTTCTGGGTCTTCAGTTCTATTCCATTGATCAATGTGTCTGTCTCTGTACCAATACCATGCAGTTTTTATTACTATTGCTCTGTAGTAAAGCTTGAAGTCAGGGATGGTGATTCCCCTATCTGTTCTTTTATTGTTAAGAATTGTTTTTTTCTATTTTGGATTTTTGCTTTTCCAGATGGATTTGAGAATTGCTCTTTCCATGAATTTGAAGAATTGTGTTGGAATTTTGATAGGGATTGCATTGAATCTATAGATTGCCTTTGGTAGGATGGCCATTTTTACTGTTAATTCTGCCAATCCATGAGCATGGGAGATCTCTCCATTTTCTGAGATCTTCATCGATTTCTTTCTTGAAAGACATGTAATTATTGTCATACAGGTCTTTCACTTGTTTGGTTAGAGTTACCTCAAGATATTTTCTATTATTTGTGGCTATTGTAAAGGTAATTGTTTCCCTAATTTCTTTCTCAGCCTATATCATTTGTATAAAGGAAGGCTACTGGTTTACTTGAGTTAATTTTATATCCAGCCACTTTGGTGAAGTTGTTTATCAGCTGGAGAAGATCTCTGGTAGAATTTTTGGAATTGCTTATGTATAGTATCATATCATCTACAAATAGTGATACCTTTATTTCTTCTTTGCCAATTTGCATCCCCCTTGATCTGTTTTTGTTTTCTTATTGTTCTAGCTAACACTTCGAGTACTATATTGAATATATATGGGGAGAGTGGGCATCCTTGTCTTGTCCCAGATTTCAGTGAGATTGTTTCAAGTATGTCTCCATTTAATTTGATATTGGCTGTTGGTTTGCAGTAAATTGCTTTTACTATGTTTAGGTATGGGTCTTGAATTCCTGATCTCTCCAATATTTTTAACATGAAGGATGCTGTATTTTGTCAAATGCTTTTTCTGCGTCTAAGGAAATGATTATGTGATTTTTTTTCTTTGAGTTTGTTTATATAGTGGATTATGTTAGTGGATTTTCATATATTAAACCAACCTTGCATCCCTGGGATAAAGCCTACTTGATCGTGGTGAATGATGGTTTTGATGTGTTCTTGGATTCAGTTTGCAAGAATTTTATTGAGTATTTTTGCATCAATATTTATAAGTGAGTTTGGTCTGAAGTTTTCTTTTTTGGTTGGGTCCTTGTGTGGTTTAAGTATCAGAGTAATTGTGACTTCATAGAATGAGTTAGGTAGTGTTCCTTCTCTTTCTATATTATGGAATAGTTTGAGGAAAATTACTATCAGATCTTCTTTGAAGGCCTAGTAGAATTCTGCACTAAATCTATCTGGCCCTTGACTTTTTTTGTTTCGGAGGTTTTTAATGACTTTTTCTATTTTCTTGTGTGATATGGGCCTGTTTAGAATGTTTACCTGCTCTTGATTTAACTTTGGTGTGTGTAATCTGTCTAAAAAACTACCTATTTCATCTAGATTTTCCATTTTTGTTGATTATAGGGTTTTATAGTAGTACCTGATGATTTTTTTTTTAATTTCCTCCTTTTCTGTTGTTATGTCTCCCTTTTCATTTCTGATTTTGTTAATTTGGATACTGCCTCTCAGCCCTTTAGTTAGTGTGGCTAAGGGTTTATCTATCTTGCTGATTCTCTCAAAGAATCAGCTTTTGGTTTTGCTGATTCTTTGTATTGTTTTCTTTGTTTCTATTTGGTTGATTTTGGCCCCAAGTTTGACTATTTCCTGCCTTCTACTCCTCTTGGGTGAGTTTGATTTTTTTGTTCTAGAGCTCTCAGGTGTGCTGTTAAGTTGTTATTGTAAGATCTCATCAGTCTCTTTATCAGAGCTTCCAGGTGTGCTGTCAAGAGCTCTCCAGTTTCTTTACCAAGGCACTTAGTGCTATGAACTTTCCTCTTAGCACTGCTTTCATTGTGTCCCATAAGTTTGGATATGATGTGTCAACATTTTCATTAAATTCCAGGAAGTCTTTAATTTCTTTCTGTATTTCTTTCCTGACCAAGTTATCATTGAGTAAAGGGTTGCTCAGTTTCCACATGTATGTGGGCTTTCTGTAGTTTTTGCTGTTATTGAAGACCAGCCTTAGTCAGTAGTGATCTGATAGGATGCTTGAGATTATTTCAATCTTGTATTGGTTGAGGGTTGTTTTGTGACCAATTATATGGTTGATTTTGGAGAAAGTATTCTTTTGTTTTAGGGTGAAATGTTCTGTAGATATCTGCTAAATCTGTTTGGTTCATAACCTCTCTTAGTTTCACTGTGTCTCTGTTTAGTTTCTGTTTCAATGACCTGTCCATTGGTGAGAGTGGGGTGTTGAAACCTTCCACTATTAATGTGTGGGATTCAATGTCTCTTTTGAGCTTTAGTAAAGTTTCTTTATGAACTTGGGTGCTCTTGTATTTGGGGCATAGATATTCAGAATTGAGACTTTCTCTTAATGACTTTCCCCTTGATGAATATGAAGTATCCTTCTTCATCACACTTGATAACTTTTGGTTGAAAGTCTATTTTATTGGATATTAGGTTAGCAACTCCTGCTTGTTTCCTGGGACCACTTGCTTGGAAGACCCTTTTCCATCCTTTCACTCTGAGATAGTGTGTGTCTTTGTTATTGATGTGTTTCTTATATGCCACAAAATGCTTGATCTTTTTTGTATATCTAGTCTGTTAGTTTATGTGTTTTTATAGGTGAGTTGAGTCTATTAATATTGAGAGATATTAAAGAGAGATTACTGTTGGTTCCTGAGATGTTTATTTTTGTAGGTGGCTTTATGTGCTTGTGGTTCTCTGCTTTTGGCCTTGTTGTGAGATGCTTAATATCTTATCCTTTCTTTGGTGCAAGTACCTTCCTTGTATTGGAGTTTTCCTTCCAGGATCCTCTGTGGGGCTGGATTGGTAGATAGATACTGTTTGAATTTGGTTTTGTCCTGGAATATTTTGGTTTCTCCATCTATGTTGATTGAGAGTTTTGCTGGGTATAGTAGCCTAGGCTGTCATTTGTGTTCTCTGAGAGTCTGCATGACCTCTGACCAGGCTCTTCTGCCTTTCATGGTTTCTGTTGAGAAGTCTGGTATAATTCTGGTAGGTCTACCTTTGTGGGTTATTTGGCCTTTTTCCCCTTGCAGTTTTTAATAGTCTTACTTTGTTCTGTGCATTTAGTATTTTGATAATTATGTGCTGAGAGGATTTTCTTTTCTGGTCCCATTTATTTGGTGTTCTATAGGCATCTTATACCTTTATGGCCATCTCTTTCCTTAGGTTTAGGAAGTTTTCTTCTATGATTTTGTTGAAGACATTTTCAGATCCTTTGATCTGGGAATCTTCATTCTCTTCTATTCCGATTATTCTTATACTTGATCTTTTCATTGTGTCCTGAATTTCCTGGATGCTTTGGGTTAGGAATTTTTTATGTTTTGAATTTTCTTTGACAGTTGTGTCAATCTCTTCTATGGTATCTTCTATACCTGAGATTCTCTCATCTATCTCTTGTATTATGTTTGTTATACTTACATCTGTAATTCCTGACATCTTTCCTAGTTTTTCCATTTCCAGGTTTGCCCCATTTGTGTTTTCTTTACTGTTTCTACTTCCACTTTTAAGTCTTGGACTGCTTTATTCAATTCCTTCACCTGTTTACCTGTGTTTTCCTGCATTTCTTTCAGTAAGTTATTGATATCCTCCTATTATCTTCATGAAATAGGATTTTATGTCATATTCCTGATTTTCAGGTGTGTTCAGGGTTTGCTGTGGTGGAAGAACTGGGTCCTGATACTCATTCATGTATTTTGGCTTCTGTTGCTTATGGTCTTGCACTTGCCTTTCACCATCTGGATATCCCTGGTGTTTGTTGGTCTCAGTGACTGTCTGGAGTCTGTCTCTTTTGTTCCTGGGTTACTTCAAATCTCCTGGTAGGCCTGAGGCCCTGTCTGCAGCAGACCACCTGTGGGTCTTTTCAACTGAGGGCTCTTCACAGGGTCAAAGAAGCTGTGCTAATCTGTTGCCCTGGCTGCAACAGATCTCCTGGGAGGTCTTCAGACTGTTGGGTATTTAGTATATCAGTCAAGCTGTGACCAACTACTCTGAGTGCAGTGGGTCCTCAACTGCTCAACTTCTCTGAGTATTGCACGTCCTCTAGGATGGGTCTGATAAGGCATCTTCATGGAAGCAGACCAACTAGGAGTGTGCCCCAGTAATGAAGACCAGGTAGAAGGGGTGGAAGGGATGGAAGGGGAGTGGTATTCGGGAGGGCAGGGGTTTTGGTGGGTGTTGGTTCCTGAGTCCACCAGGCTCACTGCAGCAGCTCCAGAACTGGGCGGGGGTGGGGGGATTCTTACCAACTGCTCTGAGTGCAGTTGGTTCTCTTGGATGGGTCTGAATGTGATGAGTTTAACAGAGCAGACCAACTATGAGTCTGTCCCAGCAGAAAAGCTATACCGCATATTTTGATTGTGTTATTTGGTTTCTTGATGGTCAGCTTCTTGAGTTTTATATATATAAGATATTATTTATATATATAAGATATTATTTATATATATAAGATATTATTTATATATATAAGATATTAGCCCTCTATCAGATATGGGGTTAGTGAAGATTTTTTTCCCAATCTGTAGGTTGCTGGTTTGTCTTATTGACTATGTCCTTTGCCTTACAGAAGCTTTCCAGTATCATAAGGTCCTATTTATCAATTCTTGTTCTTAGAGCTTGAACCACTGAAGTTCTATTTAGGAAATTTCCCCCTGTGCCAATGAGTTCAAAGCTCTTTCCTACTTTCTCTTCTACTAGATTCAGTGTGTCTGGTTTTATGTTGAGGTCCTTGATCCACTTGGACTTGAGCTTTGTGTAAGGTGATAAATATACAACTATTTTCATTTATCTACGTATAGAGTGCCAGTTAAACCAGCACCATTTATTGAATATGCCTTCTTCTTTCCATGGTATATTTTTGGCTTCTTTGTCAAAGATCAAGTGTCCATAAATGTGTGGTTTTATTTGTGGGTCTTCAATTCTATTCCATTGATCAACCTATCTGTTTTTGTTCTAATACCATGCTGTTTTTATCACTATTACTCTGTAGTATAGTTGGAATTCAGGGATGGTGATTCTCCCCAGACATTCTTTTATTGTTAAGAATTGTTTTCATTATTCTGTTTTTTTTCCAGATGAATTTAAGAATTACTCTTTCCATATCTTTGAGGAATTGTGTTGGGATTTTGATAGAGATTATATGGAATCTATAGACTGTTTTTGTTAAGATGGCCATTTTTACTGGGTTTTGTTTTGATTTTTGGTTGGTTGGTTGGTTTATTTTTTACGTTTTGATACAGTCTTTCTACATAGCCCTGGCTGTCCCAGAACTTGCTATATAGACCAGGCTGGCCTCAAATGTACAGAGTTCTGCCTGAGTCTTCCTCCTAAGTGCTGGGATTAAAGGCCTGAACCACCATACCTGACTTTCGTTTTGTTTTGAGTTTTTTTTGTTGTTGTTTTTATTTTTTTTATTTTGCAACAATGTCTCATTTAGCTCAAGTTTACAGTGAACTTGCTGTATAACTGAGACTATAAGTATATGCCATAATTCCAAACAATATATTTAAGGATTTCAATAGTAGTTTTGTAAGTATTAAAAATGCCTTTTAATAGTATGTTTCATAAATGTTTACTGTAAGAACTCTGATATTGACTTTATAACTTTTGAGGAAAAAGATATACTCTTCATACTAGTTTTCCATGTTTTACTATCTTCCATAAAATATTTATTTATTTACATTCCAAATGTTATCCTCCTTCCCAGTTTCCCCTCCAAAAGCCCCCTATCCCCTCCTTCCTGCCCCTGCCTCTATGAGGGTGCTCCCCTTCATACCCACCCACTCACTCCTGCCTCAGTGGTCTAGCATTCTCATATCCTGGGTCAAGTACTACATAAAAAATGTATTAATCATCACATGCTATGGCTACGATAGGCTGCATGAATCATAAAAGCTAATACATACAACACTGAAGAAATTTTGTTAAGCTAGTAGAATTTATAGAATGGGTTAGGAAGAATAAAAACATCCTTTTAGGGTACAGGTTTTTACTGAGGATCCCTTTCATTTTTCCACAATTGCAAAGGAATTTAAGACCCAAATCTTCCAGAACTACTAACCAGGTGGAAGAGGGTCTCAGGGGCCAATAAAAGTAACCTTGACTCAGATGCATAGAAGTGGGGACTTGCAGATGCTTTCTGTGGTTGGAAGGGGGCCCAGTAGAGAGAGAGGGGCACCAACCCACCCACAAACTTTTGACGCAAAATTTGTCCTGTCTACAAGAAATGCAGGGAGAAAGGTGAAACAGAAACTGAAGGAATGGGCAACCAATGACTGGCCCAACTTGAGACCCATCCCATGGACAAGCACCAATCACTGATACTATTGACGATGCTCTATTGTGCTAGAGATAGGAGCCTAGTTATGAGAGGCTCCACACAGCATCTGACTAAAACAGATACAGAGACCCACATCCAGACATTGAATGGAGCTTGAGGACCCTTGTGAAGGACTTGGAGGAAGGACTGAAGGCCCTAGTAGGGATCAAACCTCCACAGGAGGACCAACAGCTAACCTGGGCCTTTGGGGATTCTCAGAGACTGGGCCACCAACCAAGGAGCATACATGGGCTGGACCAAAGCCTCCAGCACTGTAGCAGATGTATAGCTCGGTCTTCACGTGGTCCTCCAACGACTAGAGCAGGGCTATCCTGAAGCTATTGCCTGTCTATACAGTCCCTTTCCCTGACTAGACTGCCCTGAGAAGGGTGTGCCAATATGGAAATTAGGGCAACAGTTACATAGAAAGCTGGGAATTAATCTACCTAAAATACAACTGTACCACTCTTGGGCATATAACTAAAGTTTGGCACCCTACCACAAGGACACTTGCTCAACCATGTTCATTGCTGTTGTAATTATAATAGCCAGAAACTGGAAACAATCTAGATGTACCTCAACTGAAGTATGGATGAAAAAAATATGTGGTACATTTTTACTATGGAGTATTATTCAGCTGTTATAAAAGATGACAGTATTAAAGGCAAATGGATGGAATAGAAAAAGTCATCCTAAGTTATGTAACCAAGATCAAGACAGATAAATATTTGCTTATATGTAGATATTAGCCATTAATGAATGACAATCAAGCTATAATCTGAAGACCCTAAATGTCAAGGCACAGAAGAATGAACTGTGGATCCTCTGGACTCATGGATCTCCCAGGGAGGGAGAAATAGAATGAAAAAAATCGGAGTGTTTTTACACTAATGTCGGGAATTAGTCCAGATAGATCATTTACTTAGTTTTATTTAAATTACTGTTTACTTTGGATTCAGCAATTCCATTATGAGGAGTTCATCCCAGTGGCGATAACAAATTTTAAACATTGAACAGTTTATGTTTTTTTTAAATACATCACAAAATATTCACACACAATTTTAGATATTAATAGTGTTCTGATTATTATAATTGGAAACTGTTGCCTGGCCTCTGAGAGAATGATAAAATAAGGTTAGCCTTACAAAGAACTATGCAGCTGGAGTCACGTTTGAAGTGCCTCTATGTGTTGGCATTGTCCTGTTATTAGTAGTAAATGCTTTTAAGCATACAAGCCAAGTTGAATCGGGGTTTTTGTAGAATAACACATTTATTTTAGAGTTAACTGATATACAACAGGTTTGTATGTTCATGTTTATTTTTATAGACAGCACTTCTGCATCATACAATTTGTTATCCCTTAGGAAATGATGGTGTTAGGTCTAGTTACCCTGAGAATTGTTTGTTCCTATTTAATGTTTTCCTATAGGAAATGGGAGCATAAATTCTTCATTATTTCAGAGATGGTGAGTTTCCATATTATGGTATATTTTGCATTTAACAGGATTTTATATACTTTAAATAAATGAACTGTAGTACTGTAGAAATAAAAATGTCATGAACCTTCCTATAATTCATAAGATTAGTCCAAAATAAGATCTCTAAGACAACATACAAATAAGCAAATCTGTCACATATTTTAGGATAAAATGAAGAAGAAGAAGGAATGGTCCATCCATTGCTCACTGAGATAATAACTGGAGTATGAAAACACAAATTTGACAGAATTTATATGTTCAACTGAAGAAAACTGTGAAACTAATAAGGGGTTAGTGTTTTGGTATCTTTGTATATTTATTCATAAAGAGATAATTGTAAGTGATTACAAAGGTGCTTTAATATTAGAATACCTTTTAAATGTATATGACATTCATAAGATCCCACAAAACTAATTGCAATTGTATTTCCTTGGCCTGTGAGCCATATAATCTATAATGTGATTTGTGTAGCTTTACCTTATAGTGAATAATATTATGAAGATATATGGTATGTATAATTGTTAAAGCAGAACAAATCAATAATTTCATGCAAGAAAAATTTATTGTAAGTACAATATAATTAAACATTTATATCAATCTTACCAATGGAAAGATTTGATAAATTATATTTTCTGATATATTGTTTTATAGCATCTGCATGTTCTAAAGAACTTTGACAACCATGCCACTGTTCCTTACAATGGTTTATAGATTGATGAGAGAGGAATACATGTGAGGATAGTAAGTACGTTTTTCCAAGCAAAGGCTGTGTGATATATTAAGTTTTCTTTGTCCTAGACTGCTTTATCTGTCTATAATATCCTATCTCAAAACTTCAGTTTCTTTACAAACCATCTAAATATCCAAATGTTCATATGTATATTCTTTTGTATATTTCTGTAAACACCAGAGGAAAGAAGATTGATTCTCAATTATCCATTGGTTCTTTTATGGGTGGTGTTTTGCATTTCTAATGTTTTAAAGAATAATTTGTACCTCATAGTTTGGAAATAATTCTATTAGCATCCACAATGCAGAACATATGATCTTATCTATTTTCTATTTTAAATGCTTTAAATAATTATATTTTGGTTTTTTAAAAACTCTAGTAAAAGTTTTTTTTCCTCCTAGGGATCTCACTAATTATTTAATAAATGATTTCCAAGTTGGCTTTTGAATAGAATTTGAATAAAAAATTCCAGAAAAGCTTTTATAAAAGAGAGTACTTTTAAAATTTTTTAAATCATAACTTGTGAACACAGTTTCAGTAAGTGAATGCAAGCCACAAAACTTTACATTTGATAGTATTCATATCCTATTACTCTATCTTTTCTTAGGTGTCTTAAATATTTACGTTTCTCTTTTATTCAGTAGCTTACCAGGCATTTCATATCATTACACCCTGTACTGTATCAATACTGCAGAAATGAGAAAAAGTTATGTATTACCAAAGGGCTCATAATGAAAGAACGTCATACCTGGGATTTGGAACCAGAGACAACCCAGAAGCTTTAAGTAAAAAGTAAACAGATTTAGCATCCTTTGTAAAGTGGAATACCTGAGCACAAGTGTTAGTAGCAATAAAAAAAAATCACTCATGAATCAGATATGCTAGTCTTTTATTGACTGGATAAAATAGTACCGGATGAACTAACTCTAATTCCTGATGTGGCTGGGTTTGTTACTGTGGGGTGTATATTCATTTCCAGATACAGACTGATGTTCATAGGTCACTTTGTTCTATGATACAGTTCCTAAAACTAACCAGGAAATTAATACTTCACATTGTACATGGCCCCCATTTCTTAAGCTTTAAGTTTTTTCTATTTATTCAAAATAAATATTACATTCTTTTCAAATTTTTTATGCTTATATGGCTATAAAATGAGTAGAATATGTAAAGATTTAATATTGAATCAGAATATTCCATAAATATAAGATATCTGTATTACACAATTATTTTAAAATGGAAATTACTCATATTTTTACTTGAAATACTGGCTTAACATTTATAGGTTAAACAATAGTTTTTCCTTTTTTCATAAATATATTTTCTCTATTCAAAACTGTCACAAGTCAGAAGGTAGTTGTGAGAAATCCTACCAATAAGTTTATGGTAGCAAGTTCAACTGGTGACTCAGTTTGAAATCGATGTGATGTTCATGTTTCCCAGTTATTTTCTAGGAACTGAGCTTTGACTATCAACACACCCTCCTTGCTAGAATCTCATATTATGATCTTATATATTTTCTTCTTTAGGGATTTTCATTTTTAGAAGTGTCCTATATGTACATATCTAAATTAGGAGTTACTATGGCTACTGGGAACACCACTGTTTTCTATAAATATTGTATCACTGAAGTTGCAACTTACTCAACAGATTTGAGAAATTTTCAAATACACTTGAATATTTTATTTAAACAAATTACTGGAATGATAGGTACAGGTGAGCAGTAATAAAACTAAGGGACCATTTCACATAACTGGCATGCCTCCTGTAAATTGGCAAAAAAAAAAAAACAAAAACAAAAAACAAAAACAAAAACAAACAAACATAAAAACCCCCAAAACAGTCAACTAACTTTGAGTTAAGTAAGACCCTGAGTCTGTCTAGCCTTATGTGATGCTGACACAAGCCATAGTCATCTTGGGGAGAGAGAACTTCAATTGAGAAAATGTCCTCCAACAGTCTGGACAAGCCTGTTGCATTTCCTTGACTGACAGTTGATGAGGAAGGGTGGTCCTGGGAACAGTCTGAGAAAGCCAAATGAACAAGTTAGCTAGTAAACAGCACTCCTCCATGACCTCTGCAGCAGTCCCTGCTGCCAAGTTCCTTCTCTGAGTTCTTACCCTGGAGTCTCTCCCTGACAGACTTAAGCTCTTATGTAAACAAATCCTTTAGAGCATTTCCTTCCCATGTAACTTTTTTTTTCACAACAATAGAAAACTTAACTATGACACATACCAATGAAGTATAAGATATGTTCATGGGATGAAATCTAAACTTCTTAAATATTTTCATTTTATAAATAAAATACTGAAAGTGGTTATACTTAAAATGGACCTTGCTGTAATTATAAAGCGATGAAAAACTTTCATGTATAAATATGTGATGTTAGTTGTTTGGGGTTTCCTTCTTTTTTTTCTTTTTCTTTTATATTTTATAATTTTTTTATTTTATTGTATTTTCTGTAGACTTATTAGGAAAAAAAAAAGAGAAATGAAGAACCAATCTGTGGAGATTGTATTCATTTTACTTGGACTGACAGATGACCCTCAGCTACAAATTCTGATTTTTCTGTTTCTGTTTTTCAATTACATCTTGAGCATGATGGGAAACTTAGTGATCATTCTCCTCACCCTGATGGATCTTCGCCTAAAGACTCCAATGTATTTCTTCCTCCGGAATTTCTCCTTCTTAGAAATTGCATTCACAACTGCTTGTATTCCACGGTTCTTAATGAGCATTCTCACTGGAAACAGAACAATTTCCTACAATGCTTGTGCAGCTCAATTCTTCTTCTTTTCTCTATTACTAGTCACAGAGTTCTACCTCCTGGCTGCCATGTCCTATGACCGCTATGTAGCCATCTGCAGACCATTGCACTACCCCATCATCATGAATAGCAAAGTGTGCCACCTACTGGTCCTCAGCTGCTGGGTAACTGGGTTCTTAGTCATCTTACCCCCTTTAATGCTCGGACTCAAACTGGATTTCTGTGCTTCCAAAACAATAGACCATTTCCTATGTGACACTTCTCCTCTCCTGCAGCTGTCTTGCACAGACACACGTTTCATAGAATTGATGGCTTTTGTCATAGCTGTTGTGACACTTGTCATCACCTTGATCTTTGTGATTCTCTCCTACACATTCATCATCAAAACCATCCTAAAGTTCCCTTCAGCTCAGCAGAGGAGAAAGGCCTTTTCCACCTGCTCCTCACACATGGTTGTTGTCTCCATTACTTATGGGAGTTGTATCTTCATGTACATGAAAACATCAGCCAAGGAGAGGGTGACCTTAAATAAAGGTGTAGCTGTGCTCAACACCTCTGTGGCCCCTTTGCTAAACCCTTTCATTTACACCCTAAGGAACCAACAGGTGAAGGATGCTTTCAAGCAGGTGCTTCACCGAGTGTATTCTCACAATAGTGAATTAAGATTTAGACCTAAATAGTATGCTGCTGGAACGTGAATGAAAGGAGGATATAATTTCCAAGGGTGTCAGCTATTATCTATGCTTAAGTCTCATGTTCTCTATTAATATTTTCTTTCCCATCTCCCTCACAGTTCCTCCTTCCTCCCTCCACTCATTTTTCTGATACCTCCTTCATCAGTTAATATGAAATTAAATCAAATATTTACAGAATTTTTTCAGTCACATTGAAAGGATGACCTCTTCTGGAATTATATATTTTTTTAAAAAAAATCCCTCACTTTTTTGTATTTTGTTGCTCCACCTAAAATTTTAAAGTCTCTCATGCTATCATTGGTTCAGGATGTTTGATTTGATATAGAGTCCTGTCTGTTGTACTTTTCTGAGGAAAGAAAAATACTGGAAAAAAAAACTTAGCTTAGTAGTTATGAAAATGTGTTGCTTTTACAGAGGACATATACTTGCCTCCCAGGACCTACAGAATGTCTCACCATCATCTGATGCCTTCTCTTTTCTTTGAAGGCATTACATGCACATGGAATACAGACATAGGTGTAGGCAAAACATTCAGATACATAAAATAAAGATAAGTACTTTTTCAATAACCACTGTGCATGTCATATAAGCTCTTCACTCTGCACAATGAACAACTGTTATATTACACTTCCACTTCCAACCTCTTCATAAAAATCCTCTCGCTTAGCAACAGCAAACTGGAAACAAAAAAAGCAAATGTCTTTCTGGTTTCTCCTCTCCTGAGTCAGGAGCATCATATGTTATGCTGATGTGCCAGCATACAGCTCTTCATGAAAACCACTTAGAAATTCTATCCTATACATTGTCACTCTCTTGTCTCAGTGAATGATGTCAGTGTTGGAAATAGGTTTGGAGAAAGGAATATCATCTTCATCTTCCTGTCTTATTAGCTTCCATTATGTATGAGTATTTGAAATGACTTGACAACCATGAATGTTGAGTCTATAAGATCCATTCATATTCTTTTAAGCATCTCTGATGCATTTGTTATAAAGCATGACTGTAGTCTAAAAAGGCTAAATTAAGAAAGAATAATAAACTTTAGAAAATAGATGGCATTATTTTTAACATTTATTTATTTATTTATTTATTTATTTACTTATTTATTTATTTATTTATTTATATCCCAAGTGCTGTTCCCTCCCAGTCTCCTCTCAGAGAGATACTTGCCCATCTCTTCTCCCCTTCTCTTTTGAGAGGGTAGGGCCTGTTGGGTATTCCCCTACCCTGGTGCATAAAGTCTCTACCAGATTAGGCACACATTCTCCCATTGAAGCCAGACAAGGAAGCCCTATTGAGGAACATATACCACAGTGGGCTACAGCTTTAGGGATAGCCTCCACTCCAGTTGTTTGGTCCAAATGGATAATGAGCTGAATATCTGCTACATATGTACTGGGGCTCCATTCCAGCCTATGTGTTGTTTGACTAGTGGTTCACTCTCTGAGAGCTCTAAGAGGTCCAGGTTAGTTGACCCTGTCGGTCCTCTTGTGAGGTTTCCATCCCCTTCAGGGCTTTTAATCCTTCCTCCAACTCTTCCATAAGAATCCCCGACCTCTATCTAATGTTTGGTTGTAGGTAACTGTTTCAGTCAGCAGCTGGACAGATCCTTTCACAGGACAGTTATGCTAGGCTTCTGTCTGCAAGAGTAACAGAGTATCATTAATAATATCAGGGTTTGGTGCTTGCCTATGGAGTACTTTCAAATTGGGCTTGTTATTGGTTGGCCATTTCTTCAGTCTCTGCTCCATCTTTGTCCCTGCATTTCTTTAAGACAGGACAAATTTTGTGTCAAAAGTTTTCTTGATATGTTGGTGTCCTTATCCCTCCACTGGGCATCTTGCCTGGCTACAGAAGATAGTCTCTTTAGGTTCCATATTCCCACTGTTAGGCATCTCAGCTAAGATCACCCCCATTGACTCAAAGGAGCCATCCCATCTCAGGTCTCTGAGACTTCCTAAAAATTTCCCTCACTTCACCCCAACCCAACCCTAGCAGCTGCAGATTATCACTCAATTTTCAGGCCACTGGGTCTCTCCTGTCTCTCCACATACCTGCCTCCCCAACTCTCTTCATGCTCCCCCTCTCTTTCCCAGTTCTCTCATTTCTCTCCCTCCCTCTTCTTTTTATGAAAATTTTGTTTCCACATCTAAGTGTGATCCAAGCATCTTTTCTTAGACTCTCCTTCTTATTTACCTTTTTTTTTTATGTCTATGGGGTATTTTATGGGTATTCTGTGTTTTATGGCTAACATCTACTCATCAATGAGTACAGACCATGCATGTCTTTTGGAGTATGGGTTACCTCACTCAGGGTGATATTTCCTAGTTCCATTCATTTGCCTGTGAAATTCATGAAGTCCTTGTTTTTAATAGCTGAGTAGTATGCCATTGGGTAGATGTACTGAAAAGTATGAAAGGTATAAAAAAAGTTTTTTATGACCCCTAGCAGAATGAGCAGAACTAAGAAGCTCTGGGTTCCAGGAACTTGGCTAACTCAGAGCCTCAGGGCTCTGGTTCCTGAGACCTGCCCCCTCCTGGCCAAACAACAATGAGGGCAGAACTAGGAATGAAGGTCAACTGGCTCACTGGGCTCTCCACCCTGCTGACCTGTAGAAGATTACATTCCTAAAATGAATATGTTCCCCTCCTTAACTGACTGAATAGTTTGGGTTGGAATTCCCCTCCCTTCCCCTGGTTTGTGTTTTTTTTCCTTTAAATACCCTACACCTTTTTTTTTTTTTTTTGAGACAGATTTTCTCTGTATAGCATTGGCTGTCCTGGGGCTCACTTTGTAGACCAGGCTGGCCTCGAACTCAGAAATCCGCCTGCCTCTGCCTCCCAAGTGCTGGGATTAAAGGCGTGTGTTACCATGCCCGGCTACCCTACACTTCTTGAGCTAGGGATCAAACTCCTCTGCCCCTGTGTGGATTACAAACTCAGCCCCAGTGCACTGGTTTCCCAAATAAACCTTGTTGTTTGCAGCAAGATTGGTCTCTTGTGAGTTTCGTGGGGGTCGTGTCATCCCGAGACTAGCATGAGGGTCTCCTCCCTTGAGGAGTCTTTCATTGTGGGGGCTCATCCAGGATTTGTGACCACCCTTGACTCCAAGGACCCCTTGGAGGTGAGTTCTTATTTTGATCTGTTCGTCTGTTTGTAGCCTGTGTATTTTGTTTCTTGCTTTCATTCTCTGCAGTTGGCCTCATCCTGAGAGGGGACAGCGACTCCCTGCCCTCGAAAGGAGGAAAGGGGGCTGATTGGTAGACATGCCAGGATCACCTACTGTCACCCTGGGAGATGTCCCAGTGTAGATTGGGGATCCTCAGGGACACGTAGAGGACCCTTGGGAGGCCAGGGGAGAAACGTTAATGCTCCTCGAGAGGAAGGTACATCTGTTCTCCCGGCCATCGGACGTTTTCAATTGGCTCTGCCTGGGCCGTTTTTGTCATATTACTCTCTGTTTTTCTGTGCTGTGTTTGCGATTTTTGTCACCCTTGTGACTATGACGATGGAACAGACTGTAACCACCACTTTGACTCTGGCTTTAGATCACTGTCTGGCCATCTGTTTTTCTGGAGTAGGGTTGGCACTCTCAATTGAGACAGGTCTTTCCTAGGCTCTTTGTGGGTTTGTTCTGTCTGTATCTGGCCCCTGCTGTGTACAGGGGTAACCGGTTCGTCTCCACGGTGTAGCAGGCACAGCCGAGCAACTCTGTGATTTGGCTTTGATTATCTGTGTGTGCAGGAGCACCTGATGTCTGTTACTGGACCCAATAGTATTTTTCTGTGTCGTGGACCTGGTGAGGTCGAGTTGTCTGTGTGGTAACTCTGTGTTTCTTGATATCTTGTTCTATGTATTTGGATTTTAGACTAACGACTTCTACCCTCCCGCCCCCTTGACTGATGGATGGATGTTAAAGGTTGGGCTGGGAGCAGGCTGTATGTGGCTCAGTGGTCATGCTGGGGGCCTACCTGGCCAGAACTTTCATTACCCCATGGATTAAGGGGTCCCTGCAGAAAACCAGTCAATGGCACTAGGCCTCCCCATACATATGTAGCAGAGGAACAACTTGGCCTTCATATGGGTCTCCAACTGGAAGAGGGACTATTCCAAAAGTTGTTGCCTGTATCTGGGGTATGATCTTCTAGTTGAGCAGTCTTGCCTAGCCTCAGAGGAAGAGGAGGCACCTGCTTTTGCCCAGACATGAAGTTCTAGGGTTGGAGGATCCAAAGGGGAGGGGAGGAGGGGGAGGGATTTGGGGAAGAAGGTGACCTGGAGTGGGGCAGTGAGCAGGATATAAAGTGAATAAGTAAAAAGTAAAATTAAAACTTTGGGGGGGGGGGTTCTTCGAGCACAACTTCCCAGAGCCTTTATTCTTTTTTTCTTTTTTTTATTAGATATTTTCTTTATTTACATGTCATATGATTTCTCCTTTCCCAGTTTCCCCTCCAACAAACAAACAAAAAGACAAAAACAACAAGAACAAACCTCTGTTGCTTCCCCCCTCCCCCATGCTTGCCACCACACGCTCTCCCACTTATTGGTCCTGGCATTCCCCTACACTGGGGCACAGAATCTTCACAGGGCCAAGGACCTCTCCTCCCATTGATGATCGACTTTGCAATCCTCTACTATACACATGCTGCCAGAACAATCAGTCTCACCATGTATAGTCCTTGGTTGGTGGTTGACTCCCTGTGAGCTCTGAGGGTACTAGTTAATTCATATTGTTGTTCATCCTAAGGGGCTGCAAACCCTTCAGCTCCTTTGCTCCTTTCTCTAACTCCTTCATTGGGGACCCTGTACTCAGTTCAGTGGATGGTTGTGAACCTCTACATCTGTATTAGTCAGGTACTGTCAGAGCCTCTCAGGAGACAGCTATATTTAGGCTGGCTTGTCCTTCCTTCAGTCTCTGCTCCATAGTTAGTCTCTGCAACTCCTTCCATGGGTATTTTGTTCACTCCCCCCTTTTTTTTTAATTAAAGGAAATATTTTTATTGCAACAGGAAGAGTCAGGATGGTGGGAAGCAAATGGAAATGAGAGTGCAGATAGACCTAGTTCAAGTTGATACCTCCAACAATGTAGATATGGTCTGCCTTCCCCTCCGAATCTTACATTCCTCCTCTATAAGCAATAGAGCAAATGCCAGCAGCATTTAATACAAATTATTAAATAAAAAGTTATAGTAAGAG
>NW_022196910.1:56970071-56973108 GCF_008632895.1 Mastomys coucha | reverse complement strand
ATCAGAGAATGCATACCATGTTTGTTCTTTTGTGATTAGGTTACCTCACTCAGGATGATATTCTCCAGATACACCCATTTCCCTAAGAATTTCATGAATTCATTGTTTTTAATAGCTGAATATTTAATATTGTGAAAATGCACCATATTTTCTGTATCAATTCCTCTGTTGAGGGACATCTGGGTTCTTTCTAGCTTCTGGCTATTATAAATAAGGCTGCTATGAACATAGTGGAGCATGTGTCCTTATTACATGTTCGAGCATCTTCTGGGTATATGCCCAGGAGTGGTATAGCTGGGTCCTCCAGTAGAACTATATCCAATTTCCGGAGGAACTGCCAAATTGATTTCCAGAGTGGTTGTACCAGCTTGCAATCCCATCAGCAATGAAGGAGTGTTCCTCTTTCTCCACAACCTCTCCAGCATCTGCTGTCACCTGAGGTTTTTATCCTAGCCATTCTGACTGGTGTGAGGTGGAATCTCAGGGTTGTTTTGATTTGCATTTCCCTGATGACTAAGGATGTTGAACACTTCTTTAGGTGCTTCTCAGTCTTTCGGTATTCATCAGTTGAGAATTCTTTGTTTAGCTCTGAACCCCATTTTTTAAATAGGGTTATTTGGTTCTCTGAAGTCTAACTTCTTGAGTTCTTTGTATACCTTGGATATTAGCCCTCTATCAGATATAGGTTTGGTAAAGATCTTTTCCCAATTTGTTGGTTGCCATTTTGTCCGATTGACAGTGTCTTTTGCCTTACAGAAGCTTTGCAACTTTATGAGGTCCCATTTGTAAATTCTTGATCTTAGAGCATAAGCTATTGGCTTCCTCTTCAGGAAATTTTCCCCTGTGCCTATTTGCTCAAGGTTCCTCCCCACTCTCTTTTCCATTAGTTTCAATTTATCTGGTTTGATATGGAGGTCCCTGATCCACTTGTACTTTGTACAAGGAGATAGGAATGGGTCGATTTTCATTTTTCTACATGCTAACCGCAATTGAGCCAGCACCATCTGTTGAAAATGCTGTCTTTTTTTCCACTGGATGGTTTTAGTTCCTTTGTCAAAGAGCAAGTAACCATAGATGTGTGGGTTCATTTCTGGGTCTTCAATTCTGTTCCATTGATCTACCTGCCTGTCACTGTACCAATAGTGTGCAGTTTTTAATCATACTGGCTCTGTAGTACAGCTTAAGGTCCGGGATTGTGATTCCACCAGAAGTTCCTTTATTGTAGAGAATAGTTTTGGCTGTCCTAGGTTTTTTGTTGTTCTAGATGAATTTGTGAATTGCTCTTTCTAAGTCTGTGAAGAATTGAGTTGGAATTTTGATGGGGATTGCATTGAATCTGAAGATTGCCTTCAGTAAGATGTCTGTTTTTACTTTATTAATCTTGCCAATCCACGAGCATGGGAGATCTTCCATCTTCTGAGATCTTCTTAAATTTCCTTCCTCAGAGACTTGAAGTTCCTGTCAAACAGATCGTTTACTTGCTTAGTTAGAGTTACATCAAGGTATTTTGTATTATTTGTGACTACAGTGAAGGGTGTTGTTTCCCTAATTTCTTTCTCTGCCTGTTTATCCTTTGTGTAGAGGAAGGCCTCTGATTTGCTTGAGTTAATTTTACATCCAGCTACTTTGCTGAAGTACGTTAATCAGGTTTAGGAACTCTCTGGTGGAATTTTGGGGTCACTTAAGTATACTATCATATCATCAGCAAATAGTGATAATTTGACTTCTTCCTTTCCAATTCGTATCCCTTTGATCTCCCTTTGTTGTCTAATTGCTCTGGCTAGGACTTCAAGTACAATATTGAATAGGTAGGGAGAGAGTGGGCAGCCTTGTCTAGTCACTGATTTTAGTGGGATTGCTTCAAGTTTCTCTCCATTTAGTTTGATGTTGTCTACTGGTTTGTTGTATATTGCTTTTACTATGTTTAAGTATGGGCCTTGAATTCCTGATCTTTCCAAGTCTTTTATCATGAAGGGATGTTGGAGTTTGTCAAATGCTTTCTCAGCATCTAATGAGATGATCATATGGTTATTTTTCTTTCAGTTTGTTTAGGTAGTGAATTACGTTGATGGATTTCAATATATTGAACCATCCCTGCATCCCTGGGATGAAGCCTACTTGATCATGGTGGATGATCGTTTATATGTGTTCTTTGATTCGGTTTGCAAGAATATTATTGAGTATTTTTGCATCGATATTCATAAGGGAAATTGATCTAAATTTTTCTTTCTTCATTAGGTCTTTGTGTGGTTTTGGTATAAGAGTAATAGTGGCTTCATAGAACAAATTGGGTAGAGTGCCTTCAGTTTCTATTTTGTGGAATAGTTTGAGGAGTATTGGAATTAGATCTTCTTTGAAGGTTTGATAAAACTCTGCACTAAACCCATCTGGTCCTGGGCTTTTTTTTGGTTGGGAGACTATTAATGACTGTTTTTATTTCATTATCAGATATGGGACTGTTTAGATTTTTGAACTGATCTTGATTTAACTTTGTTACCTGGTATCTGTCTAGAAAATTGTCCATTTCTTCCAGGTTTTCCAGTTTTGTTGAGTATAGGCTTTTGTAACAGGATCTCATGGTTTTTTAGATTTCCTCAGTGTCTGTTGTTATGTCTTTCTTTTCATTTCTGATCTTGTTAATTAGGATACTGTCTCTGTGCCCTCGAGTTAGTCTGGCTAGTAGTTTAACTATTTTGTTGATTTTCTCAAAGAACCAGCTCCTGGTTTGGTTGATTCTTTGTATAGTTCTTTTTGTTTCTATTTGGTTGATTTCAGCTCTGAGTTTAATTATTTCCTGCCTTTGACTCCTCTGGGGTGAATTTGCTTCTTTTTGTTCTAGAGCTTTCAGTTGTGCTGTCAAATTGCTGGTATATGCTGTCTCTCGAGTTTCTTTTTCTAGGTACTTAAAGGTATGAGTTTTCCTCTTAGGAGTGCTTTCCTTGTCTCCCATAAATTTGGGTGTGTTGTGCCTTCATTTTCATTAAACTCTAGAAAGTCTTTAATTTCTTTCTTTATTTCTTTCTTGACCAAGTTATCA
>NW_022196910.1:56962233-56968477 GCF_008632895.1 Mastomys coucha | reverse complement strand
AGTTATTCATGTTCTTCTTAAATTCCTCTAGCACCATTGTGAGATATGATTTTAGATCCAAATCTTGCCTTTTTGGTGTTTTGGGATATCCAGGACCTGCTGTAGTGGGAGTTTTAGGTTCTGATGAAGCCAAGTAGTCTTGGTTTCTGTAGGTAGGATTCTTGCATTTGTCTTTTGCCATCTGTTGATCTCTGGTCTTAGATGTTCTAGCTGTCTCTGACTAGACTTGTTCTTCCTGTGGGTCTGTAAGCCTTTGTCAATACTTCTGGGAGATCAGCTCTCCTCTGATAAATCCGGGGAGCATATGTGTGAGTCCCTGGGTTAAAGTACTCCCTGAAGGCAGGCTCTCCACTCACAGCGAAGGGGCAGAGAGGGTTGCAGATCCACTGTTGTCACTCGTAGGCTGAGAGGATCCTGTCCCTGCCACCCTGCAACTCCCCTGCAACTCATGAGGCCTGTGCCTCCAGTCTGGTCCCACCTAAGAAAGTCCTATAAATCTCAAAATTAAATTTAAAAAGAAAAAGAAAAGAAGAAGACTGAGAAAGAAGGGAGGAAGAAGGTAGGAATCTCATTTGGGGAGAAGGACTAAAAGTCAGAAAGAGACTCTATTATGGAATAGAGGTGGCTCACTTGTTGGGAACATGTGCTGCTCTTGCAGAGTGCTGGGGTTCAGTTCCCAGCACCCATATCCCATGGAAAGACTGCCTGTAACTCCAGCTTTAAGAAAATCCAACATTCTCTTCTAGCCTTTGTAGATACTTGTACACACAAAGATGCATAATAAAAAATAAATTTAAAAAATTCTGCTCCCCCTAGCAACTCATTTCTATGAAATGTATGTCATCAGTGTTGGATTTAGTGTAGGCAAGACCTACACTACTCTTCTACCTACATGATCTTCAAACATTAATGAAAAATCCCCCTTTTTGTAAGTCATACACTAACCACATTCTGAAGATTCCAGGAAAGAGTGTTGTTTTGCAATACTTAGTATTGAACCCAGGGTCTTGCAACATGCCAATGCTCTGCCACAGAGCTGGAGTTACAAGCCATTGTAAGCCTCTCAGTATGGGTACAGAGAAGCCAACTAGGGTGCTCTGCAAGAGCAGTATGCCCTCTTAACAACTGAGCCATCTCTCCAATCCATTCTTCATCTCTTAAGCCTTTGGAACGATTTATTCTTTATTTTAGTTTTAAAAGTATATTTTAAAATTTTATTATTATTCATGTGTATATGTATAAGTATTTGTACATATGTATACAGTTGCTCAGAGAGAATTGAAGATGGCATTGGCTTCTCTGGCCTGGAGTTGAAAGCATGTGTGATCCAGCCAACGTTAATGCTGGAAATGGAACATTTCCACACTCTTAACTACTGAGCATGAACTACTCTTTACATTTCTCCAGTTGAAATCTTTATTTTACCTAGCCCAAAAGTTCTGTATTTTGTGAAAATAATATTTCATCATGTATTTGTTAGGAGAATGAAAATTATCTACATGGTATAGATAATAAAGATGCACATGCACTTTGTCATAGAAAAAAAAATGATGTCTTGTTTTTAATAATTGTGCAGTATTCCATTGTGTAAATGGACAACATTTTCTCTTTATCCATTCTTCAGTTGAGGGACATCTGAGTTGTTTCCAGTGTCTAGCTATTATGAATAAAGCTGCTATGAACATAATTGAGCAAGTGTCCCTGTGGGGTAGTGGAGCATTTGGGGGTATATGCTCATGAGTGGTATAGGTAATTCTTAAGGTAGAACTATTCCCAGTTTCTAAGAAGCTGACAAATTGAATTCCAGAGTGGTTACACAAGTTTACACTCCTACCAGTATTGGAAGAGTGTTCCTCTTGCTCCACATCCTTGCCAACATATTCTGTCCCTTGAGTTTTGATATGAACTTTAGGTATTTTTCTTTCTTTTTTTCCTCTTCTTTCTCTTGTTAAATATTATTAAAAGATTTTATTTATTTACCCAGCAAACTTTTACTAAATTTATTCTTTGACAGTTTTATGTGTGCAAATCCACTCTGATTACTGTAAGCCCCATCCTTTCTAACCCCACTCCCATTCCTACTACCCTCCATTTTCCTTCTTAAAACTTCCTCACCACATCTCTGCATCTGCAAGTCTCTCTCTGCTTCTCTGCCTCCCTGTGTCTGTCTCTGTCTGCCTTTGTCTCTCTCTGTCTCTCTTCCTGTCTCTTTCTCTAATGTTCTGTCTCTTTGTCTCTGTGTAAGTCTCTCAGTCTCTCTCTCAGTCCCTCTCGCTCTTTCCCATCCTCCTCTCAGATCCACTGACTTTATCCAGGATCTATTTGATCATTGTTTTGGAACTAACCACTGGATTCTAGAGTGCTTCTTAGTAAGTACACAACTAAAAAGAATGATGTTTCCTTTCCCAGAACCCATCAGTAGCAATAGATTGTGAATAAGTATAAAAATGCTTGAGACTTTCTTTGATCCATGATTGACTGTTGATGGGCAGAGTCTTGTGTCAGCCCATTACAAGTGACCAGAGCAGCTATCATGTTATGCCTGCATTAGCTGTATATGCCATGCAAAAACAAAAGAAAAAAAAACAAATAAAAAACAGCAAAAACAATAACAACAAAATAGCATTATCCAGCCTGTCTCCATATCTTTGGGCTCTTACATCTTTCTTATGACCTATTTTTTAAATGATTCCTGAGCCTAGGAGAGAGACATATAAATGTACAGATTTGAGCTGAGCAGTCAACCATTATTTATTATCAGTAGCACAAGCAGTCATGTGTCTCTATAATCACTATCAGTTATTGCACACACACAAAAGTGTTTTCTGATTAAGTCTGTGAGTCATTTTTGTCTATTAATTTAAATGTAAACTTGAGAAAGCAACTATGTACCATAACAACATAGCAAAATAACAACTATAATAATAACAAAATAATAAGTTAATCCAAGACATATGCCTTCCTCTGCCATGTTTTTTTTAAACTAGATTTATAGTATCAGATAAGAGTCCATCTAGTAGAATACTGAAAGTATCTATAAGTACTTTACCTAGCTCCTGCACATCATAATAATCTGGAAGTCTTTCTCCAACTTTTTTCCATGTTGCTAAATTTATTGTACCTTCCTCAGGAAATGAAAGACAAACGTTCTTTACAAAATCTAAAAAACTATGAAATTGTTTCAGTCCTATTTTAGTAAAGCATATTAAGCATTTGTACAAAAAAAAATGGTCCATTTCCATTTCTCATTTTTTCTTTCTTTTCTTTCTCTTTTTCTTTTTTACTTTTACTTTTTCTGAGCTCCCTTTCCTTTTGTGAGCTCCCTTATCAATGGTTTCCTATGTCTTTTACTCCCAAAAGCCACTCACCTCTGCCAACACTTTCATTTTTTTTGAGCACTCTACTTCCAGTGTCCCCCATAGTTGAGCCTCACCTGGACAACATTCTGTTGGAGCTAATCAATGTGGGAACCATGACTAGGGGAGTGTGAATGGCTATAGGAAAGACAGAAAGAAGATGCAAGAGACAGGTTTGGGAGGGCTGCTGGCTAATACCATTCCAGAGAGCAGTGTCTTTTAAAGGCAAGCCACACAAAGCATGACCAATTCTAGAAAGATGAACAATAAGCACAAATGCTTACATGGCAAGTATGTGGTACACAGTCTCTATGTTAGACAAAGCCCATTTCCTTCTGGCTAAGTCAGTCTCTCAAGGACATATGTATAAATAGAGGAAATTGTCAAGGTATAACGAATGCTCATCTTAACTAAAAACAAAGACAAGTGTCAACAGACTCATTTATGATTAGTTAGAAGCAAGAAGTCAGTCAAAGTTAACGCTGGGATTGCTCCCCACACTAACTTTATTTTATGAAATAAGTGTATATTTATGAAGTATATGTGCTTTCCCCTATACTCATAGGTAAGTGTAGCTTTTACTACTTATGAAGTAAACTTCTTTTTGCAACAGAAGAACATTATAGAAAATCTACAAATGATCAAAATGTAGAGATTAACCTATTGTTAGAGCCTGGAACGTCTAGAAAAGTAGCCAGTACTCTTACATCTAGATCCATCTCTCCAGCCTCCACATTTCCACCTTCCCCCTTTTCCATTTTCAATAGTGAAACAATATTACCATTAACTATGTACAGTTTTCTTAAGTTATACATTAGGATATCTTTATAGTATATATAGTTTAGTAAGGCATCAACTTCTATATTAAACACAAGATAAAGCATAATTTGTATTTATTACTGCAAATCATAAAAGTAATATGATTATATAATACCATTGTCATTGTAGTGTAAAGATGAAAGCATAACAATATTATTAAATCAAGATTTAAATAGTTTTTGTAATATTAAACTTGTTGTCTTCCTTTATTGTTTAGAGTAAACCATAAAGTACCAGAGGTACTTCCTTAACTACAGGTTATGCCAGAGTCAGCTAACAGGTGAGAAACATTTTAACAAAAATTTGCATATATAGTGAATATGCTCAATCTGTGGTATGATGCCCTAAACATGAGAGCTATTTACATAGAATTTACCACATGTTCTGCACCTTCAGTAAACTGGAGATGATTTAAAGTATACAAGAGAATACACATAGGTCTATGAGAATACTGAGCCATTTAATGTAAGGAACCTGTGCATACAAACATTTGAGTACCCTTGAGGGGATTCCTGAACCAATTCCCTGTGGATACCAAGAAATAGATAGAACTTATCATGGTACCTTGTGCCAAGATCCTCATGAAAGCTGAAGTTAGAATAGACAATAAACAAAATTATTCATTGATATTGCTCCATCATTGCTTGTTTGTTTTAACATTTTTTATGTGAAGGTACATTTTCATTTCCTGAAAGTGATTCATATATAAGGATTGAGACATTTAAATGTGATGAATTTTCCCAGTTAGAAAGCTAAGGATAAAAATTTTAACAATATGGATGACACATATTTTTAATAAAGAGTTGGCTTTATATAGTAGTAAATTCCCTACTTCTTGAAGAACAACACAATTCTTTTAACTGAGTCATTGAAAGCCTGCTTGACTTGTTTGTTCCTCAAGGTATAAATGAATGGGTTCAACATAGGAGCAATGGAAGTGGTGAGAATCATCACACCCTTGTTGATAGCCACTGAGTCCTTTGCTGAAGGTTTGACGTAGATGAAAATGCAGCTGCCATAGGTGATGGAAACCACAATCATGTGGGAAGAACAGGTAGAAAAGGCCTTTTTCCTCTGCTGGGCAGAAGGAAATCTTAGAATGGTCCTGATTATGTATACATAGGAAAGAACTACACACACAAGGGTCATGATAAATGTAAACACCGCACAAACTATGACTATCTGCTCTATAAGCCATGTTTCTGTGCACGAGATCTTTAAGAGGGGGTATGCATCACAGACAAAATGGTCAATAACATTAGAGTCACAGAATTCCAGATTGAGGCCCAGGCTAAGTGGTGGCAGGATCACAAACAAGCCAGCTACCCAGCAACAGAGGATAAGTCTTGTACAGATTTTGTTGCTCATGATGGTGACATAATGCAAGGGTTTGCAGATGGCTACATATCGGTCATAGGACATGATGGCCAGCAGAAAAAATTCTGTCACACCAAAAAGATCAGTACAAAATATTTGAATGGCACAGTTGTTATATGTAATTGTCTTGTCACCTGTTGAAATGTTGTATAAGTATCTGGGAATGCAAGCAGTTGTAAATGAGATTTCTAGGAAGGAGAAATTTTGTAGGAAAAAGTACATAGCAGTCTTTAGGTGTGAATCTATAAAGGTGAGGGAAATGATCATGAGGTTCCCAGTCATACTCAGCATGTAGGTGAGAAACAGAAAAATGAAGATCAGAGTTTTCAGTTGTGGGTCATCTGTCAGTCCCAGTAGGATGAATGTTGTTACAGTATGGTTTCTCATAATTAAATTGTTACCTCTATCCAGCCTGCATTTAAAATCCAGAGATATTTGTCCAGCAGTAGGGATTAACTGGAGAAATATTATGATATCCAACTTATATGCACATTCTGTTTACAAACAAGCATACTGGTTGCTTATCTTACACTGTTTGATCTTTTCTGGATAGAGTTAGAAAATCAGACTATCTTCTCTGCACATTTCACAATGTTATGAGTACTTCCATATCTTTGCATTTGATTCTTAATTTATTATTGTTTTTTATTCAATTACTCTTTGATTTTGTGTTTTTCCAAGCAGTTTGAGTT
>NW_022196910.1:56954733-56957233 GCF_008632895.1 Mastomys coucha | reverse complement strand
AGGGTGGTAAGTATGGATCTGTTTGCTATTTTTTTTTTTTCACTTGCAACCATCTTGTCTAACTAGCACCATTTGTTGAAGACACTGTATTTTTTCCAGTGAGTATATTTGGTTTTATTTTGTTTTGTTTCATTTTGTTTTGCTAAAAACTAAAAGGTATCCATAGGCATATGGAATTATGTTTGTGTATCAACTTGATTCTATTGGTTAAAGAATGTCCGTTTGTGGCAATAAATTTATTATTATAGCTCTGTACTACAATGTAAATTTGGAGATAGTGATGATTCCTTCCGTTCTTTTACTACACAGGATTGTCTTACCTATCCTAGGAGTCAACTTTCCTTATAAAGGTGAAAATTGTCCTTCCAAGTCCTGGGAATAATTGTGTTGAAATTTTGAGGAAGAATGAATTGAATCTGTGGATTACTTTTGGTAGGATGGCTACTTCCACTTATTAATCCCATTATCTTTTTCAAATTAATTGTTCAATGTCTCAAAATTTTATTATACAAGTCTTTCAGTTGCTTGGTTAGAGTTTATCCAGGATATTTTATATTATTTGAGGCTATTTTGAAAGGTGTTGCTTATTTCTCGCTCTGACCATTTGTCATTTGTATGTAGGAAGGTTACTTGTGTGTGTGTGTGTATGTGTGTGTGTGTTTGTGTTTTTATTTTGTATCCAGCTACTTTGATGAGAGTGGTTTATCAGATGTAGGAGTTCCTGGTGGTATTTTTAAGGTCAGTTATATACACTATCATATTATCTGCAAATAAAATACTATAACTTTATCCTTTCTAATTTATATCAACTTGGACCTTCATCAGTTGTTTTTTTGATCAAGCTTCAAGTGGCAAAGGATGGCCTTGTTGGACTTTAGTGGGAGGAGAGGCTCTTAAGCCTGAGAGTATTTGATGTCAGTAAGAGAGGACAGGAGTGAGTAGGTAGGTGGGGGAGTACCCTCCTAGAGGCAGGGAGAAGGGGATGAGATAAGGGGTTTCTATAAGGGAGACTTGGAAAGGGGGAAATATATGAAATGTAAATAAGGAAAATATCCAATCAAAAAATATTTAAAAATTAAAAAAATTTAAAAAAGAGAAAGGAAAAAGGAGAAAATGTGAAAAAAGAATAATAAATTCTCCTCCAAATCTTAAAAGAGAGAGAGATAAAGTAGAATAACAAAAGTAACATTTACAGACCATAGAATATAATTATTAAGAACCCTGTATGTCTAATTACAAATTACTTTAAAAATATGTCTTAATAAAATTTACTAAGTTTTTTGGGTGGCACTCCTTGTGGCCAAGATTTACTTTCACCTATATTCCAAAATGATAAAGCCTGTGCTACCTATTAAACTGAAGAAAAAAAATTATTGAGTTTTTAAAGTTGATTTGGCAAGACACAAATCCTTCTACATAGGCATTTTGTCCACAGCAATGCAACCTGCATTTTTTTTTTTTTTGGTTTTTCAAGACAAGGTTTGGAACTCACTCTGGAGAACAGGCTGGCCTCGAACTCAGAAATCCACCTGCCTCTGCCTCCCAAGTGCTGGGATTAAAGGCATGCGCCACCACCGCCCGGCGCAACCTGCATTTTAATGTTTAGAATTTTTTGAGGTAGACTTAGGAACAGACACTGGGTATAAATATTGCAATTATTGAAATAAACTAACATAGGTCTTTTTCTCTTTCGGAGTTTTCCTTCTAGTATTGAAAGGCTAGAGAATCTTAGAATTTAAAATGAGGGCATTTAATAGAAATGTATAGTGTATAACCTTTACCTAAAAGGACATGGAGGGCCACTGTAGCCAGCCAGGAATGTAGACTGGCTAGTTCCAGGAACCTGGCTACTCAGAGCCTCAGGGCTCTGGTTCCCGACACCTGCCCCTCCTGAATGATCCACAACGAGGGCAGAACTAAGAATGAAGGTCTAGTGGTTTATGAGACTCTCCACCCTGACGACCAGTAGATGAAGATTATATTCCTAGAATGAATGTGTTCCCCTCCCTAACTGAATACCGTGGGTTGGGTCCCTCTGAAAGTTTCCACTGTTTTTATCATGTTTCCTTGGTAACCCTCTCCCCGCCCCCAGCTTGTGGTCTTTCCCTTAAATACGCCACACTTCTTGTGTTCGGAGTCAAACTCTGGCCAGCATGGTCACAAGATCGACCCCGGGGTCGAACTCCTCTGACTGGCAAGGTCACGAGATCGTACCGGTATCCCCAATAAATCTCATGTGATTGCAGCAAGTTTGGTCTCTCGTAAGTTATTGGGTGGTCACGTCATCCCGAGACTTGAGTAAGGATCTCCCCAGTTCTGGGTGTCTTTCAGTATTCTATAGGGCTGGATTAATAGTAAGATATTGTTTCCATATTGTTTTGTCATGGAATATCCTGGTCTCTCTATCTATGGTGATTTAGAGTTTTGCTGGGCATAGTGAAAGACCCCCAGAACTGGGGAGATCCTTACTCAAGTCTCGGGATGACGCGACCACCCAATG
>NW_022196910.1:56950658-56954722 GCF_008632895.1 Mastomys coucha | reverse complement strand
GGATTCTTAGGCCCATAACTTTTCTTCCTAGTCAGCACAGGTTTAAAGCTTTAATTTCTCCTTATAGGATCTTCTGGCTTTTAGTGTCTCAGTTGAGAAGTCTACTGTAATTCTGATAGGTCTGCCTTTATATGTTACTTGGCCTTTTTCCCTTACAGCTTTTAATGTTCTTTCTTTGTTCTGTGCATTTAATGTTTTAATTATTATATGATAGGAGCATTTTTTTCTGGTTCAATCTATTTGGTGTTCTGTAGGCTTCATATACATTTATGGCCATCTTTTTCTTTAGGGTAGGGAAGTTTTCTTCTGTTTTGTTGAAGACACTTTTCTGATCCTTTGAACTGGGAATCTTTACCCTCTTTTATTTCTATTGTTTTTAGGGTCAGTCTCTTTATTGTGTTGCCATGAACCGGGTTTCTGCAGGGAGCCCTTGTTCTGCAGAACGAGAGTTCTGGCCAGGTATGCAAGGTATTCAGCTGGTGATAAATAGACACTACACATATATGTGCTATCTGAATGTATTTCTTAAAAATAGCATGAGGTTTTACAATCATTGCAAAAGCAAAATGAAAAATCTGGCAGCTCATTAGTCAAGGTACCTTTGAGGCCATCTAAAACAAACTGGGTCTAAAAACAGCAACCATCTCCTCTGGACTGGTGCAGCACACCTGGGCTATGAGCACGCTCAGGCTGCATGGGCCCAGCCGGAATCCGGGAGAAGGGGGGCGGGGGGGAGGGGGTGCTGCGGGTGTGCCAGCCAGGACAGAGGCTCGAATCTCAAATGCTGAATGCTGAATGCAGACTGCTGAATCTAGAATGCTGCACACTGTCTCTCACATACACATTCTTGGCTCAAGGTCCCACCTATCCTAGGTGAAACGCCCACTATGCTAATCTTTTGGGCAAGTACAGACATGTCTCTTGCTAATTCCTAGGAGTGGTTCAGCTGCAGTACTTGACTGAGAATGAAGATTCTACTTGACCTTGCCCAGGGATAAGTCTTCCATTCTGTAAACTTCAATGTCCTACCCACAATGCCGGAGGCAATTAGTCTGGGTGGGTAAGTTCCAAGCCAGGGTTTGGCTAAGATGTTCGAACATTGGTAAAGGTCAGAGAGCAATGTCCAATTTTTTTCTAGTGAAAGGCTGGAGAATCTTAGAATTTAAAATGAGGGCATTTAATAAAAATGTATGTATAATGTATAACCTTTACCTAGAAGGGGGCATGGAAAACCTCTGTAACAAGCCAAAAATGTGGAGTAGACAGTTCCAGGAACTTGGCTAACAAACAACCTCAGGGCTCTGGTTTCTGATACCTGCCCCTCCTGACTGATCCACAATGAGGGCAGAACTAGGAATGAATGTCTACTGGTTTACAAGGCTCTACACCCTACTGAGGCTCTCCACCCTGCCAGCTGACAGATAAAGATTACATTCCTAGAAGGAATATGTTCCCCTCCCTAACTGAATACCTTGGGTTGGATCCCTCTGAAATTTTCCACTGTTTTTATGTTATGTTTCCTTGGTAACCCTCTCCCCGCCCCCATATTGTGGCTTTTCCCTTTAAATAACCCTCACTTCTTGTGTTCAGGGTCAAACTCCTCTGGCCTGCATGGTCACGAGATCGACCCCGAAGTCAAACTCCTCTGACTGGCAAGGTCACGAGATCAACCCCAGTACCGGCCTATCCCAAATAAACCTCATGTGATTGCAGCAAGTTCAGTCTCTCATGAGTTATTGGGTGGTCACGTCATCCTGAGACTTGAGTAAGGATCTCTCCAGTTCTGGGGGTCTTTCAGTAGCTGTAATAAATCATATCTTGGTGGGCACCTAGCACGTAAGTTTGCAAGGACATATTTGGGCTACCTCGGAGTTAGGGGTGCCAGGTGACAATGCGGGGGCAGGAGACTGACTTCCTTGAAGTTTTCGCCTCAAATATTGCTGTCACGCAAAGTGTGCGTGGCATTGTGTCCTGAGTTTCTTGGATGTTTTGAGTGAGGAGCTTTTTACACATTGTATTTTCTTTGACCTAAGTGTCAATTATATTCTGTCATCTTCTATGCCTGAGATTTTCTCCTCTATCTCTTGCATTCTTTTCATGATGCTTGCATCTGTATCTCATGATCTCTTTCCTAGGTTGTCCATCTCCAGAGTTGCCTCCATTTATGATTTCTTTGTTGTTTCTATTTCCATTTTTAAGTCTTGAACTGTTTGTTCAATTACTTCACCTGCTTGATTATATTTTCCTATATTTCTCTAAGGGATTCATTTGTTTCCTCTTTAAGGAATTCTACATGTTTGCCTGTTTCCTTGTACTTCTTTTAAGGGAGTTATTTATATCTTCCTTAATGACATCTATCATCTTCATGAGATTGGATTTTAAGTCAGAATCTTGCTTTTCAGGTATGTTAGGATATCCAGGGCTGGCTGTGGTGAGAGAACTGGGTTCTGATGGTGCTGATTAGTATTGGCTTCTGTTGTTTATGTTCTTCAGCTTGCCTCTCATCATCTGGTTATCTTTGGTGTTAACTGGCCTGGATATCTCTGACTGGAGCTGGCCTCCTTGGATGCAGTGGAAGCTCTGTGACCTTGGTTAGAGCAGGCCTCCTAGGAGGCAAGCAGTGTTGTCTCATTAGGGGGAATCTCTTGTGTGCCTGGATAGAGCAGGGTTTTTTGTCCCTGATTAGAGCAGACCTTCTGTGTTCTTAGTTAGGGAAAAACTCCTGGGGACAGTCAGGCTTTGGACTCCAGGGGCAGAATCTACCCCAGTTGCAGAGGAAGGTACAGACTGGAAGGATCGTGGAACTTAGACAGAGTGGAGTAGATCTCACATATGCTAGGCTCTGTGTGGGTGTCAGCTGTCCTAGGTATTGGGGCTGGTGGCTCACCTGTGTCCCTGGGTGTGGCAGACCTCTTGGGAGACAGGCACTGTGGAGTGTAGGAGGGGTGGAGGTAAGCTGATCAACCCCAGGTAGAGGAACAGATCTGAAGGAGATTGGGCTTGGGCAGAGGGCATAGGTCCCATGTCTTTGGTTTGGGATTTTTGTTCCTTGTGTTTCATGAGAATGGTTAGCATCTTGAAGTTGAAGTGCCCTCTCTAGGATTGGATAAGTACTGCTTGAGTTTGCTTTTATCAAATGGAATGCATTTCTTTCTCCATCTATTGTGATTGAAAGTTTTGTCTGATATAGTAATCTTGGTTGGTGTCTGTTATATTTTAGGGTCTTTAGAATATCTATCTGGCTTTTAGAGAAACTATTAAAATTCATATTTATTCTAATAGGTTTGTTCTTATGTTGCTTGGTCTTTTTTCCCTTGCAGCTTTTAATATTCTCTTGTTGTTCTTGATGCTTTGTGTTTTGATTATTTGGTACTATGAGGAATTACTTTTCTTGTCCAGTGTATTTGGTATTCTGTATGCTTCTTGTACCCTGTGAGGCCAGTAAATTTATTCTATTATTTTGTTGAAAATATTTTCTGTGGCTTTGATTAGGTTTTTTTCTACTTCTTCTATTCCTATTATTGTGAGATTGAGTCTCTTCAGAGATTCCCAGATTTCTTGGAAGTCTGGGCCTGAATTTCTTGTTTTACATGATTTCACATTTTCTTCAACAAAGACATACAATAATTCCATCTATGCCTTAGATTCTCTTTATTCATCTCCTGTATTCTGGGGTAAGGTTTGCTTCTGAATATCTTTTTTGAGTTTCTAATTTTTCATTTCCAGTTTTACCTTGCCATCTGTTTTTAAGTGGCAAATGGATAATGAATGGATAATGAATACTTTTATATGTACATATAACTTCCATGCTCATTTGATTAGTTACAATGTAAAATAAAAAGTCACACATGAAAGTGTGGGAAAGATGATAGAACATCACAATCTATTGTGTTCTCAGGGATAAAAGTCAGACGACAATTTCAGGTTGACTGCAAGACTAAACATATTCAAAAAGTTTGATTTTAATAGAGACAGATGAAGTCATGCTCATAGTATGCAATGTAGCCCGCGTGGTCCTCTCGCCGGGAAGAAGACACGCGGACACTAGGTTCCTTCTGCAGCAA
>NW_022196910.1:56931741-56946947 GCF_008632895.1 Mastomys coucha | reverse complement strand
GCGTGGTCCTCTCGCCGGGAAGAAGACACGCGGACACTCTAGGTTCCTTCTGCAGCAACTGTTTATTTATCTCCATCCATAGTGAAAAAGGGGGTCGAGTCCAAAATCCGCACTGCTTATATACACCACAGTGCGCGTATCTGCCCACAGCGTGGTGTGTCTGCTCATGATTGGCTGTTCGCTCATTACCCTATGTAATGCCCTGGGATGGGCCGTGACCTGGCGTCCTTTTCACTCTACGCACATGCGCAAACAGTTGTCCACTAGGAGTTAACAGCAGAAGTAGGCGCCATCTTGCCATGGCGAATGCCTCTCAAGATTCACGGCTCCCCACAATGCAAGTTTAAGGAGAAAATGTGAGTATATGAAGATTAAAAAGCAAGGATATCAAATAATACTATAATAAAGCTTCAGATCTTCCAATCCTTCACCCTACTTTGTTTAGTATTCATTTGTTGTTTTACATCTTTGAGAGAAATGCAACTTTTTAATTGAGTAATTGAAAGCTTGCTTCACTTGCTTATTTCTCAGTGCATAAATAAAGGGATTCAACATTGGTGAAATTGATATGATAATAAGTGAAATCCCTTTATTAATAGCTACATCATCCTTGGATGAAGGTTTGACATAAATGAAGATGCAGCTACCATAAGTAATAGAAACAACAATCATATGGGAAGAACAGGTGGAAAAGGCCTTTTCCTTTGCTTGGCAGAGGGAAATCTCAGAATGGTCTTGATGATATAAACATAGGAAAGGACAACACACACAAAGGTGATGATGAATGTCAACACAGCACCAACTATCACCATCTGTTCTATCAACCAAGTGTCTGAACAGGAGATTTTCAGAAGAGGAGCTGCATCACAGCAAAAATGGTCAACAATATCTGAGTCACAGAATTCTAGGCCCAAGCCTAGACCAATTGGCGGGAGAATGATGATCAGTGCTGCTACCCAACAGAAGAAGATGAACTTCTTACAGACTCTGCTATTCATGATGGTCATGTAATGCAGAGGTTTACAGATGGCCACATAACGGTCATAGGACATGACAGCCAGGAGAAAAAATTCTGTAACTGCAAAGAGGTCTATAAACAAAAGTTGACTGACACAAGAAATATAGGTAATGGACTTGTCCCTAGATGATATGCTGTATAGAAATCTGGGAATACAAGCAGTTGTGAGTGAAATTTCTAAGAAGGAGAAATTTTTGAGGAAAACATACATAGGTGTTTTAAGATGAGGGTCAATCAGAGTGAGGGTGATGATGGTTAGGTTGCCAGATAAACTCAACATGTAAGAAAGGATCAGAAATATAAAAAGCAGAATTTGTAGCCGAATGTCATCTGTGAGACCCAGCAAAATGAAGGTTGTTACTGTTCGGTTTCTCATTTTTGATTATTGTTTCTTGTCCAATCTGGTTGAAAAAATAAGAAATATTTTATAAAACCTCAGAGTTGAGTCAGGTGCCATTCTCAAGACAAACTAACTTGTCATCCCTGTATTATTGTTAGTTAGTGAAGAAGATGATGTTTGAATATTTCTTTGTGTCATATAATAGCTCATATTTGTAGCATGTATTTCATGCTGCTATTATTATGTGCCTACAGTCTAGTTGCAATTGAGATCAGTTTAATACATAATCTTATAAACATCATTCCACAAAAATGTCCCTTTAAATTAATTGCTCTTGGTCCAACACTCAGTCTTCCCCTAACTTCTATTCCCAGAAGACTTTAGAAGACAACTGTTAAAATAAATGAAAAGTCCCTTCTGTTTAGATAATCTTAACAATATGTCCATATTTAATATTAATTACTGACTGGTAAATATTTACCATGCAGTTGCTGTATAGTTTACATGTTTAAAATAATTTTTGCTGTGGTTTATTAAAAATTCATTTAGGTCACATGGTGTGATGATACACACCATCCTTGCAGTTGGGAGGCAGAGGTATGTAGATCTCTGTGAATTACAAACCATCCTAGGCTACATAGTGAATAATATAGGATTGCATTAGTCTTCTATATCTCTTTTTACATGTATATGTGAATATATTTTGACCATTTTAGAATTGGAGTTTTTTGCTATTGACCAAAAAAAGAAAATCTTCCCACCACATAATAATCAAAACACTAAATGTACAGAACAAAGAAAAAAAGTTTAAAGCTTCAAGGGGAAAGGAGGCAAGTGACATATAAAGGCAGACCTATTGGAATTACACTCTATGTGTCAAGAGACTCTAAAAGCCAGAAAGACCTGGGAAGATAGCCTGCAGACCCTAGGAGACCACAGATATCAGCACAGATTTTTATACTCATAAGACCTTTCAGTTACCATAGATTGAGAAAAAGCATATTCTATGACAAAACTAAATTTAAACACTATCTATCCATGAATCCAACCCTATTGAAGATACTGGAAAGAAAACTCCAACCCAAGGAGGCTAACTATATCCAAGAAAACAGAGGAAATAAATAATTCTGCATAGGAAAAACCTAAAGAAGGGAAATAAACATATACATGCATATATATATACTACCAGTACCAACATAACAATACTGGAATTAATAATCATTGGTCATTAATATCTTTCAAGCTCAATGGACTCAGTTCCCCAATAAAAAGACACAGGCTAACAGAATGGATGTAAAAGCAGGATCCATCATTCTGCCACATCCAAGAAATACCTCCCCAAAACAAGTATATAGACATTACTTCACAGTACATGGCTGGATTTCAAAGCAAATGGGAACAAAAAGAAGTTGAAGTAATCATTCTAATACCTAATAAAATAGGCTTTCAACCAAAATTAATTAAAAGAGATAGCGAAGGACATTTCCTTCCTATCAAAGAAACATACATGAAGATGATGTCTCAATCCTGAATATCTATGCCACAAATACAAGGGGACCCACATTTGAAAATGGAACATTACTAGATTTTAAATCATACAGTGAACCCTACTATATTTATATATATTTGTAGTGTGATAATTTAATACCCTACTCTTACCAATGGAGAGGTGATCCAGTCAGAAACTAAATAGAAAAATAATAAAACTAACAGAGGTAAGGAATCAAATGAACCTAATAGATATCCATAGAACATTTCACCCAAATACAAAGGAATATACCTTCTTCTCAGCATCTCATGCAATATTTTCCAAAATTGACCATACACTTGCTTAAAAAGCAAGCCTCAACAAATTTAAGAAAATTGAAATAAACTTCTGTACATTATCAGACCACCATGGATTAAAGGGCAGACTACAAACTCATGAAAGTGAACAACTGTCTACTCAATGATCACTGGGTCATGGAAGAAATAAAGAAATTAAAGGCTTTCTAGAATTCAATGAAAATGAAAGCACAACATACTCAAACTTATGGGGCACAATGAAAGCAGTGCTAAGAGGAAAGTTCATAGTACTAATTGCCTCCATAAAGAAATTACTGAGATTCCATACTAGTGACTTAATAGCACACTTAAAAGCTCTAGAACAAATATAAGCAAACATATTGAAGGGTATTACACTGCAAGAAATAATCAAACTCAGGGCTAAAATCAAACTATTAGAAATAAAGAACAACACAAAAAACATCAACAAAACCAAGAGTTGGCTCTTTGAAAAAAAATCAAAATCAATCAATCAATCCTTGGCCTATCTAACTAAAAGGCAGAGAGAATGTCCTCAGTAACAAAATAAGAAATGAAAAGAGGGACATAATATCAGACTTTGAGGAAATCCAAAGAATCATTAGATCTTACTCTAAAAATTTGTACTTCACAAAATTCAAAAATCTAAAAGAAATGGATGAAATTCTTAATAGATACCACTTATCAAAGTTACATCAAAATCAGGTAAATAATTTAAATAGATAAATAAATCTTAATGAAGTAAAGCAGTCATTAAAAGTCTTATAACTAAAAAATGCCCATGACAAGATGGTTTTAGTGCAGAATTCTACCAGACTTTCAAAGAACCAATCCCAACACTCCCCAAATTATTCTACAAAATAGAAACAGAAGGAACACTGCCAAATTAAATATATGAGGTCACAGTCACACTGATACCTAAACTACACAAAGATTCAACCAAAAAGAGAATTTCAGACCAATCTCCCTTATGAACATTGCTGAAAAAATACTCAATTAAATTCTCACAAACTTGATCAAATACTCACTGAATTCAAGGACACATGAAAAACACCATCCACTATGGTCAAGTAGACTTTATACAACAGATGCAGGGATTCAACTTATAAAAATCCAGCAATGTAATCCACCATATAAACAAACTGAAAGAAAAAAAATGGCATGATCATCTCATTAGATGATGAAAAACATTTTGACAATATCTAACACCCCTTCATGTAAAAAGTCTCTGAGAAATCGTATCTAAACACACACACACAAAGGCAATATACAGCCAACATCAAATTAAATGGAAAGAAATGTAAAGCAATTCCATTAAAATCAGGAACACAGCAAGACTGTCCACTCTTTGTATATCTATTCAATATAGTACTTGAAGTTCTAGCTATAGCAATCAGACAACTAAAGGAACTCAAGCAGACAAAAGGAAGAAGTTAAAGTATCACTATTTGCAGATGATATAATAGTATATATAATTGGCCTCAAAAATTCTACCAGACAGTTCCTACAACTGATAAACACCTACAGTAAAGTGGCTGGATACACAAACACAAGAAATCAGTTGCCCTCCTCTATACAAATGATATCAAAACTAAAAAACAAATTAGGGAAACAACACCCTTCACAATAGTCATGAATAATAGAAAATATCTTGGTACAACTCTAACCAAGCAAGTGAAAGTCCTGTGTGACAAAAACCTTAAGCCTTTGAAGAAAGAAATTGAAGAAGATATCAGAAGATGGGAAGATCTCCCATGATCATGTATAGGGAGGATTAACATAGTGAAAATGAATGTCTTACCAAGAACAATCTATAGATTCAATGTAAGACCTATAAGTAAACCCACACACTTATGGACACTTGATTTTTGACAAAGAAACCAAAAGTTTACAATGGGAAATAGAAGAATCTTCAAGAAAGCTACTATGAAATGGGTCAGGTTGAACACTCTTCTATTACTGGTGGGAGTGCAAACTTATACTACTTGTACAAGTACTTTAGATATCAATTTGGAGGTTTATCATATAATTGAAAGTAGTTCTACCTCAAGATTCAGCAATTGTACTCCTGGACATATACCCAAAAGATGTTTCACCATACCACAAAGATATGTGCTATGTTTATAGTAGCTTTATCCATAATAGCTATAAACTGGAAACAATCTAGATGTTCTTCAATGGAAGAATAGATAAACAAAATGTGGTACATTTATAAAATGGGATCCTACTCAGCTATTAAAACAATGACATCCTGAAATTTGCAGGCAAATGGATAGTGCTAGAAAAGATCATCCTGAGTGAGGTAACCCAGAACCGGAAGTACACACATGGAATTTACTCACTTGTAAGTGATATTAGCCAGAATAACTATGTTACCATCCATAGACCAAAAGAAGCTAAATAACAACGAGGTCCCAATGGGTGATGCTTAAATTTCGCTAAGAGGGGGAGGGAATAAACATAGGGGGTAGATAGTGGGAGGGTGGTGGGGCATCATGTGGGGAGGGGAGGAGGAAGGATCAAGTCTATGAAGGAGAGAGTACATGGACAGAGAACTTGAGTTGGTGGGGGTGTATCTCTGGGATAAGGTAGGGTAATGGAAACTACCAGGCATCTATGAGGGTGACTCTAGCTAAGATTCCTAGCAATAGGGAATATGGAGCCTGAAATGGCCACCTCCTAGAACCAGAAAAGACTTCCAAAAGAGGAATGGGTACACCAACTCAGCCACAAAGCCTTAAATCTACAATTATACAAGCTATACAAGAGTAAAGATGAAGCAAAAATTGAAGGAATGACCAACCAATGACTGGCTCATCTTGAGATCCATGGCATGAGAGAATGCTTACTCTTGACACTATCAATGATATTCTGCTATAGTTCCAGAAAGGCACACATCATAACAATCACCTGAGAGGCTCCACTCAGAAACTGATGGAAACAAATTCAGAGACCCACAGCTAATCATTAGACAGAACACAGGGAATCTTGTGGAAGAGGAGGATGAAGGATTAAGGAGCTGGAGAGGTCAAGGACACCATTATGAATCATATAAAATCAACTAACCTAGGCTGATAAGAGCCCTCAGAGACTGAACCACCAACTAGAGAGCATGCATGGGACAAGCATAGGCTCTCAGCACATGTTTATCAGTTGTGAAGCTGCATCTTCATACAGAACCTGTATCTGTTAGCCACAATAGGAGAAGATGAACCTAATCCTCTTGCAACCTGATATGCCAAGGTGGGCTGATATCCATGGGAGGCCTCCCTTTTTCTGATCCTTTTCTGAGTAGACTAGGAGGGCAGGAGGATTGCAAGGATATGAGGTGAGAGGGAGAAACTGGAAGAAGAGGAGAGAGAGGAAGCCACAATCAGGATATAAAGTAAACACAAAAAAACTAATGATAGTCATATTAGAATTATCTTTACATGGAAATTTAAATCTTGGTCTTTCATAAAAAACAAAAACAAAACCAAACAAACATTACTATGTGGTCTTGACATCCGACATGTGGTTATATATAATTTTTTCCATCATAATGATATCAGAAATTGGACATTGTTTATTCTTGTGCTTTGTTCATTTCAATTAGAATAATGTCCTGCTGTTTCATATACTATTACAAATGGCAGATTTTCCTTATTATTTAAGCTGTATAGAATTTTATTTAGCAGAGAGGCCTCATTTTTATTTATCTATTGATAGGTACTTAGTTTATATCTTGGATATCATTAATGATGACAAAAAGAACATGGGCATACAGAAAGAAATGTCTCAATATTAATATAATTCTTTGAGTATATATTTCCAGGAATCTAGAATGTGTTATATAAAAGTTTGTGGAATTAATGCAGAAATGAGCACAACAATTGATTTATATACAGAAATCAAATCATTAGAATGACTTCTAAGAATCTACTTTCTACATAAACAAAATAGCAAAAATTCATTGATGTTTTGATACCATCTTTAATATAGTAATTGGTTTAACTCTACAATATTTTCCTATTGACTGATGCCTAATTAAAGAGTATATTTCCTGTGATCTTATAATCTCTACAAAACTTCTATGAGTTTTATATTCCTACTGATTTGCTTTACCTCAGCTTCCTCAACAGTGTCTAGTTTATAGAATTATCATGATCATTGATTGGATATTTCTTCAGGAATTCTTAGTGGATAATAGTTAGTCCAATACCTCGAATTCTCTTCCTCATTTGTGTTCTGCTTCCTTCTGCTTTTCTTCCTTTGCTCCATAACTTGCTCGAACACTTATGATAATGTATGAGGTCAGGAACCAATGATGATTGTGCATGCTATGTTTTTGTTCTTGTGATCTTGATAAAAGATAAGAAATTATGGTACCTCTGATATCCTTCTATCAATTCTCAAACCTGCTAGTGAATTAATAATAAGAGGAGTCAGGTTTCTGAATATTGGGTCGTTTGTCAGTAGAAATCTATATTTAGTTCTCAAGACAATTACTTTCACTCTTTTATCAGAGAAATCAGAAATACTTTGTCCTAAGTTCAACTATGATTAATCTTTTCAAATATGTTATGAGAAAAAATTGTCTATTAATTGTATTTTGTAAATAACAAGTTCTATTTTCTCTCTACTTAAAGCTTGAAAAGGGTTTCTTATAAAAATAGTAGCTTCAGCAAATGAGCACTAATATCTTATGTGTAGCTGTTCAGCAGCCATAGAGAAGTGGGTCTACCTAAAAGGGGAGATGGAAATGAAAAAGGACTGCAAGAGAAGGATGAAGTCAAGACAAAGTTTCTGATCAAGGCTCAAGGTTTAATATTCAGCACTGCATTTATATAGGGAGAGACACATCCTTTCTTTCAGCTGGATTGTGTTGCAAAGCAAGCTCAAGGGGCAGTCTGCTCCTGTAGGAAGTTGCAGGTGGGGCAAGAAGACTCAACCTGGGTCATTAAGGTCCAACTGTTGGCAAGCACTTAAGGGCTATTTAGCCTACTCTAGACTCAGGGAAGGGCACATTATGAAATATGCTCTGGAAGAAATCTCTTTTCTTACAGTTGGTAGATTAAGGGATGTTACAAGTGAAGACTTTAGGTTATCAAAGACAGACAAATACTTATTTTTGTAAGCATTTCTACATAAGAAGAGAAACAATTTAAGAACAGAAGAAATAACTAGTTGATAATAAGATGGGCTACAATAGGATTAAGATAGTATCCTTTTAGACAAAATTATTTGGGAATTTAGAAAAAATATAAAAATTCTCCCCTTAGCCTTTCACGTTGTATCTTAACTTATAGCAGAATTACAGATCTGAAAAACATCTTTCTTGTCTAATGAGAAATATCTTTTTCCTTTTCAACCTGAATATGAAATGCATGCTCTGATCAATCAATTCAGTTTAGATATTCTTTCATTGTTAAGGATTTCAAGCTCACTTGAGCTCAGTAGTCATGAGTGACAATATCACAAATATTTTGGAGATTTCATGAAGAATATTACAATTTATTTTTGTATAGAAGGTGTCATTGTAGGTCACTTGTTTGTCTCTAAAATTATCTTGTCTGCCAGAGTAGTTATGAATTTATTAGAGGATTTTTCTTGGAAATCTATGATGTGATTGGTACAGATTAAATAATTAGGACAAGTGGAGTGAACAAGATATGACCATATTCTTCCTAATGTATTGTGTATTGTGTAATGTGTAATGTATTTCCAGTGAATCCTATTCCTTCATTCTTAATTTTTATGGAATAGAAAATGACATAATAAATATATATTTCCTTGTCTAGCAATGCTGATCTTGAACTTTTTCTACCTCTGATTTTTCAATGAGTAAGCATAGATACTTTAGAGGCTACGAAAAAAGAATAATGGATGGAAAAAGAAACAAAGTAATCGAACTAAGCACACTTACACTTCTGGAAGGCCATCATGACTTTAGTTGATCTATAATCTTGGTTTTCATGAAGGTAAAATTGAAAATGTGGTCAAATGTGTGCACAAACCTTACAAAGATGACCATGGCTGTAGAGAATCATTTTGCAGAAGATAACACTCTTGGTTAACAGGGTCACATAAAGTTTATATTCTACCCTAAACTCAGTAACCAATGTATTATGTCTTAAAACTGAAATAAAGACATATAAAATGATCTTCAGAGTTTTTGGGTAGATAATGTCCAACTTCTCTGGACCAAGAAGAATTTTAAATTGTGAAGAAAGGAGGTTGTTTTATTATACTAATATTTTATGGATATACAGATGATAAAGATGAGAGTCCTTTGTGGCCAAACATAAACATGTTTAATGAATGTAAGACTCACTAAATTTTGGCAGAATATCAAGCAGCAGCAAATGTGGGATTTGTGTCCTTTGGGACAATAAGATACAAAAGTTTTATTAACCACATTCTAAGGACAAATCAATAATTGACTGACAAAAGACAATTCAGAATTTTCAAAAATTCTACGTTTAAATTAACTCATAGGTAATAAAAGATAAAAAGGTTGTTTATATCTATGTTTTGACTTGAAAGTTATAAATATACTCAAAGTCAGTTAGTATCTAAGTGTAAATACCATCCAATGTGAAAGGTATATAATTGTATCACACTTTATATTAAAATACCCTCAATATTGGGACATTTCTCTTCTCCTTTCCTTCCTCCTGATCCATGCACAAAACAAAAAGAGGTGAACTTGGAAAAATATCTATACAGGCCAGGGAGTTTGATTGGGATGTACAGAAAGGTATATTCAAGTAATCAAATTATATATATATGTATATATATGCATCAAAGAGTAGATTTAATTGATAAAATGAGATACCTAAGTAACACATATTCTTGATAAAAATTCAGCTGCTAATGACACTTTTTTCAACCCAAGGAAACAGATAGGAGGAAGAGTCCAGGAAAACTGCTCACATAAATTTAGGAAATATTTTTGAAATCTTAGAAATAAAGAAGAAATTCATGTTTATGACTTTATAAAACTGCTTTTCAACAAGGCATCTGGAAGATATTGAAATTTACAGAAAAATGTGTGTGTGTTTAATGTTGCTTTTTGCCTAGTGTATAGAATGAATGACTTACACCTAGTTTATAATTGAAAATATAATCACTAAAAAGGTGTAGGTAATTAAGTAGTTTAACATATGTTAGGAAATTATGTAACAGACATATAATCATATATCATATGTCCCCTGAATTACTCTTTGAGACCGCTTTGCCCCCTGGTATCACTGATAAATTAATTGAGCAAAATTCTTTATTTGTGTCAACTATATATTCTATTTGTATAAATGACATTTTAATTTTTTGAAAAGCATACTTTACCAGAATGTATATCCATATGGAAAGAAAAAATAGAGAATATGTATTCCTTAGTAATATTTACCAGAATCTGTTACTTATTTGTTCTTTTATTCAATGAAATTACTGGTCATTTTATTTACTCATCTAACATGCAGTTACTTAGATACTCTGAACAGATTCATTGGAAACAATTCACTTTTCTGTTGTTTTTGGGCTGATCTTCTCAAAGACATTATGACTGTTAATTCAGTTGAAATATTTCACTTATTTAAGAACATGGAAAGAAATTAGAGCCATCCAAATGCAACAAGGGATAAGGAAGGAAGGCACTCTTCATGAAAGGCGATAAAATGTGTTACAAGTCTGGGATCTAAACATTTGTGGAATTTGTGGTTTTGGAAACTCTACTCATATGTTAGAGGGAAAAATGATTAATGATAGATAAACATGAGTTTAAAATGAGCTAGCTTGAATTCCTATTTCCTATCTGGAAATGCTCTACATCTGCCCCATGGGATAGTACCTCTCTCAAAAAAGAATCCCAAGCCCTGAGCAATCTGCTATCCCAGGGAGATCTCCATTACCCTGCCACTTCTCCCTCTCCTTCATCAGACCTGTAGATCCTAAACTATACATGTAAACTTCACTTCCCTAACCATTTTCCCTGCTCTCTGAGCTATCTGGGCCAAGACAAGCTGCCCAGAAAAGCCTGTTCTCCCAGAGGGACCTCCAATTTCCTACCACCTTCCACCTTCATCAGATCTGTGACTCCTGAACCATACAGGTAAGTTTCCACTGCTCTCTGAGCCCTATAGGCTAACAACTTGCCATCCCAGGAGAACCTCCATCTGTCACCTCTCTACCCACCATCAAGAGACTTGGCCCATGAACCATACAGACTTGCAGGTCTGGAACCATACAGCCCAAGGATACTGGTCAGAGGACTGCCACACCTACACCATCTAGGTTCACCCCCTCCCAATACCTACTACAACAAGAACATCCAGGGACCCAAGCCATCAAGATGGTAAAGATTCTCAAAAGTAAACAATCAACAAAAGTCAAGGCAACGAGACACATCTAAAGCACAGCTACCCTACTAGAGCAAGCCCTGGATATCCTAACACAATCAAAACACAAGAAAACGATCTTGAATCAAATCTTATAATGATGATAGAGACCTTTAAAAAGGAAATAAAGAAACCCCTTAAAGAAATTCAGGAAAATACAGTCAAACAGAGGTCTTTAAAGAGGAAACAAATAAATCCCCTAAAGACATACATGGAAATATAATTAAACAAGGGAAAGAAATAGATAAAACTGTGTGTGACCTGAAAGTGGAAATAGAAACAATAAAGAAATACAAAATAAAGAAATCCTGGATATGGAAAACCTAGGGAAGAGAACAGGAAACAACAGAATTTAGGTGATAGAATAGAGAATCTCAGGCATAGAAGATACAATAGAAGAAATTGATACATTAGTCAAAGATATGTTAAATCTAAAATATTCCTAACACAAAACATCCAGGAAATCTGGGATACCATGAAAAGGCCTAACCTAAGTATAATAGGAATAGAACATATTGAAGAGTCCCAGATCCAAGGCCAAGAAAATATTCTCAACAAAATCATAATATTTTCACAGCCTAAGAAAAGAGATGCCTATATGCATATAAGACCCTTATAGAACACCAATTAGACTGCGCCAGAAAAGAAAATCTCCCTGTCACATAGTAATCAAAACACAAAATCTACAGAACAAAGAAAGAATATGAAAAGCTACAAGGGGAAAAGGCCAGGTAACATAAAAAGGCACACCTAACAGAATTATACCTGACTGCTCAACAAAGACTAAAAGCTAGAAGGAACTTGTCAGATACCTTGCAACCTCTAAAAATCCACAGGTGCTAACTTAGTCTAAACTAGCAAAACTATTAATCACCATAGAGGGAGAAAACATGATATTTCAAGACAAATCCAAATTCAAACAATATTTACAAATCTACCCCCAAAGAGGGTTCAAAAAGGAAAACTCCAACACAAGAAGGGTAACTACACCCAAGAAAACACAAGAAATTTATCATTTCCCAACAAACCCAAAGGAAAATCACACACACACACACACACACACACAAACACACAAACACATACACACACACACTCTACCACCTCCAGCAACAAAACTAACAATGATTAGTCTTTCATATCTCTCATCATTGATGGCCTCAATTTCCCAATAAAAAAGACACAGGCTAACAGAATGGATGCAAAAACAGGATCCATCATTCTGCTACATACAAGAAAAACACCTCAGCAATAAAGTTAGACATTAATTACCTCAGAGTGAGGGACTGAAAAAAGGGTTTCAAAGGAAATGTACCCAGGAACAAACTGGAGTAGCCATTATAATACCTATTAAAATAAACTTCCAACCAAAATTAATCAAAATAGACAGGAAAAAAACACTTCATACCCATCAAAAGAAAAACCTACCATGATATCTTAATTCTGAATGTCTTACTACAAACACAAGGATACCCACACTGGTATTAAAAAAAATTGCTAAAGTCAAAATCGCATATCAAACTCCACACATTAATAGTGGGAAAATTCGTAACCCCATTCTCACCAATTGACAGGTCATTTAAACAAAAACTAAACAGAAAAACAATAAAATGAACAGACATTATGAAACAAATGGACCTAGAAGACATACATGGAATATTTCACCCAAACACAACAGAATATACCTTCTTCACAGCACCTTATGGATCCTTCTCCAAAATTGACCATATAATCGATCACAAAGCAAGCATCAACAGGAACAAGAGGTTTAAAATAACACCTTGTATTTTATCAGACCACTATAGAGTAAAGCTGGACTTCAACAGCAGCAGAAACAACAGAAAGCCTACACATCTATGGAACATGACCAACTCTCTACTCAGTGATATATGGGTCAAGGAAGAAATAAATAAATTAAAGACTTTCTTGAGTTTAAGGAAAATGGAGTCACAACATATCCAAATTTATGGAACACAGTGAAGATAGTGCTAAGAGCAAAGTTCATGGCACTAAGTGCCTCCATAAATAAATTAGAAAGTTCTTGTACCACCAATTTAAAAGTATACCTGGTTCTTTGAGAAAATCAACAATATAAACAAACCCTTAGCCAAACTAACTAAAAGGCAGAGAGACAGTATCCAAATAAACAAAATCAGAAATGAAAAGGGAGATATAACGACACATACTGAGGAAATTCACAGAATCATTAGCTCTTATTTCAAAAGTCAGTACTCCACAAAATTGGAAAATGTTAAGGAAATGGATGATTTTGAAGATGGATACCACTAACCAAAGTTAAAACAAGACCAGGTGAACTATTTAAACAGTCTCATAAACCCTAAAGAAATAGAATCACGGATTTCTGTAATAATCAGAGAAGATGAAAGACAGCTCTAAGTCAAAATTGCAATGCCTTTGTTTAAAAATACAAAACAAGAGCTGAGAGGAGGGACATTCCCTTAGTCCAGGATGCAGTCATAGAGACAGGTGGATCCCTTACTCATACTGTGACTACTGATTCTACATATGTGGAAGAGATCCCCAGGTCACCTAAGAAAACGTCCAAAGTTGAGAAGCTTGAACAGAAAAACTCACAGGAGTCTGCTCAGAAAGCTGCAGAACTTTGAGATTCCATTAAGGAGAATGTGGAGCTGATTCGACTTAAGAAGCTCTTATATGAGAGGAGCACCTTCCTGGCAGCCATGGAAGCCCAACTGACATGAGTTCAAGAGGAGAAGGTACTGGAGATCCATAGCCCTCTCTGCCCCTTCCCCGAAAGCGGAGAACTTTCCTTTGGGGAGTGCTCCAAACCAGAGACTCAGGTGAGATCTCCATTTTCTCTCCAGTGACCTTCTAAGGCAGGAACAGCCATGAGGCAAAGGCCTCAGAAGCTGCAGGGCAGCCAGATCAGGATCCTTTCTACCTCCCTCTTCAACTAGGGGGAGGTACTACAGATCCACAGCGCTCTCTGCCACTTCTCTGCCAGTGGAGAGCCTATCTCCAGGGTTTGTTCTGACTCCAGGACTCAGGATGGACTACTGATCCACGGCCCACTGCACACAGGTCTTACCTGAGGAGAGCTGATCTCCCAGAAGTGCTGACACAGACTTACAGACCCATAAGAGGAACAAGCTCCAGCCAGAGACAGCAAGACCATCTATCACCAGAGACCAACAGATGGTGAAAGGCAAATGCAAGAATCTTACCAACAGAAACCAAGACTACTTGGCTTCATCAGAACCTGGTACTCCCAAAAAAGCAAGTCATGGATATCCCCAAAACACCGGAAAAGCAGGATTTGGATCTAAAATCATATCTCACGATGGTGATAGAGGAATTTAAGGACATGAATAACTCCCTTAAATAAATACAGGAGAACACAGGTAAAGAAGTACAAGCCCTTAAAGAGGAAACACAAAAATCCCTTAAAGAATTGCAGGAAAGCACAACCAAACAGGTGAAGGAACTGAACAAAACCATCCAGGACCTAAAAATGGAAGTAGAAACAGTTAAGAAATCACAAAGAAGCCAGGTGGTAGTGGTGCAAACCTTTAATCCCAGCACTTGAGAAGCAGAGACAGGTGGACTTCTGAGTTCAAGGCCTGCCTGGTCTACAGAGTGAGTTCCAGGACAGCCAGAGTTACACAGTGAAACCCTGTCTCGAAAAACCAAA
>NW_022196910.1:56930486-56931470 GCF_008632895.1 Mastomys coucha | reverse complement strand
AGGGCCAGTAAATATCTTCAACAAAATTATAGAAGAAAACTTCCCTAACCTAAAGAAAGAGACGCCCACGAACATAGAAGAAGCCTATAGAACTTCAAATAGACTGGACCAGAAAAGAAATTCCTCCCGCCATATAATAGTCAAAACACCAAATGCACAAAACAAAAGAAAGAATATTAAATGCAGTGAGGGAAAAAGGTCAAACAACATATAAAGGTAGACCTATCAGAATTACACCAAACGTCTCACCAGAGACTATGAAAGCCAGAAGATCTTGAGTTGATGTCATACAGACACTAAGAGAACACAAATGCCAGCCCAGGACACTATACCCAGCAAAACTCTCAATTAAAATAGATGGAGAAACCAAAGTATTCCATGACAAAATCAAATTTATACAATATATTTACATAAACCCAGCCATTCAAATGGAAAACTTCAATACAAGGAGGGAAACTACATCCTAGAAAAAGCAAAACAGTAATTTTATAACAAAATTAAAAGAAGATAGCCACATGAACAGATTTCCAACTCTAACAACAAAAATAACAGGAAGCAACAATTACCTTTCCTTAATATCTATTAATATCAATGGACTCAATTCCCCAATAAAAAGACATAGACTATCAGATTGGGTACATAAACAGGACCCAACATTTTGTTGCATACAGGAAACCCACCTGAGTGACAAAGACAAACACTACCTCATAATAAAAGGATGGAAAACAATTCTCCAAGCCAATGGTCCCAAGAAAAAACCCGGGGGTAGCCATTCTAATATTGAATAAAATCTACTTTCACCCTAAAGTGATCAAAAAAGATAAGGAGGAACACTTCATATTCATCAAAGGTAGGATCTACCAAGAGGAACTTTCAATTCTGAACTTCTATGCTCCAAATGCAAGGGCATCTACATTCATACAAGAAACTTTACTAAAGCTCAAAGCACATACTACACTGCACACAATAACAGTGGGAGATTTC
>NW_022196910.1:56910596-56930476 GCF_008632895.1 Mastomys coucha | reverse complement strand
CCCTAAAACAAAAGGATATACCTTCTTCTCTGCACTCATGGTATCTTCTCCAAAATTGACCATATAATTGGTCACAAATCAGGCCTCAACAGAAACAAGAAGATTGAAATAATTCCTTGTATCCAATCAGATCACCATGGACTAAGTTTCTTCTCAGTAACAACATAAACAATAGAATGCCCACACACACATGGAAACTCAACAACACTCTACTCAATGATAACTTGGTTAAGGAAGAAATAAAGAAATGAAAGACTTTCTAGAGTTTAATGAAAATGAAGCCACAACATACCCAAACTTATAGTACACAATGACAGCAATCCTAAGAGGAAAACTCATAGCTTTAAGTGTCTACAAAAAGAAACTGGAGAGAGCATATACCAGTAATATGACAGCACATCTGAAAGATCAAGAACAAAAAGAAGCAAATTCACCCAAGAGGAGTAGAAGGCAGGAAATAATCAAACTCAGGGCTAAAATCAACCAAATAGAAACAAAAAGAACTATACAAAGAATCAACCAAAGCAGGAGCTGATTCTTTGAGAAAATCAACAAAATAGATAAACCACTAGCCAGACTTACTAGAGGGCACAGAGATAGTATCCTAATTAACAAGATCAGAAATGAAAAGGGACACATAACAACAGACACTGAGGAAATCCAAAAAATCATGACAGCCTATTACAAAAGCCTATACTCAAGAAAACTTGAAAACCTGGATGAAATGGACAATTTTTTAGACAGATTTCAGGCATCAATGTTAAATCAAGATCAGATGAATGATCTAAACAGTCCCATATCTGCTAATGAAATAGAAAAAGTCATTAATAGTCCTCTAACCAAAAAAAGCCCAGGACCAGATGGGTTTAGTGTAGAGTTTTATCAGACCTTCAAAGAAGACCTAATACCAATACTCCTCAAACTATTCAACAAAATAGAAACAAAAGGTACTCTACCCAATTCATTCTACAAAGCCACAATTACTCTTATACCTAAACCACACGAAGACCTAACAACGAAAGAAAACATCAGACCAATTTCCCTTATAAATATCGATGGAAAAATACACAATAAAATTCTTGCAAACCGGATCCAAGAACACATCAAAACAATCATCCATCATGATCAAGTAGGCTTCATCCCAGAGATGCAGGGATGGTTCAATATCTGAAAATACATCAATGTAACTCACTATATAAACAAATTCAAAGAAAAAAACATATGATCATCTCATTAGATGCTGAGAAAGCATTTGACAAAATCCAACATTCCTTCATGATAAAAGTCTTGGAAAGATCAGGAATTGAAGGCCAATACTTAAACATATTAAAAGCAATATACAGTAAACTACTAGCCAACATCAAACTCAATGGAGAGAAACTTGAAGCAATCCCACTAAAATCAGGGACTAGACAAGGCTGCCCACTCTCTCCCTACCTATTCAATATTGTACTTGAAGTCCTAGCCAGAGAAATTAGGCAACAAAAGGAAACCAAAGGGATACGAATTGGAAAGGAAGAAGTCAAATTATCACTATTTGCTGATGATATGATAGTATACTTAAGTGACCCCAAAAATTCCACCAGAGAGCTCCTAAACCTGATAAACAACTTCAGCAAAGTAGCTGGATATAAAATTAACTCAAGCAAATCAGATGCCTTCCTATACACAAAGGATAAACAGGCAGAGAAAGAAATTAGGGAAACAACACCCTTCACAATAGTTAAAAATAATATAAAATACCTCAGTGTAACCCTAACTAAGCAAGTAAAAGATCTGTTTGACAAGAACTTCAAGTCTTTTAAGAAAGAAACTAAAGAAGATCTCAGAAGATAGAAAGATCTCCTATGCTCATGGATTGGCAGGATTAATATAGTGAAAATGGCCATCTTACCGAAGGCAATCTACAGATTCAATGCAATCCCCATCAAAATTCCAACTCAATTCTTCACAGACTTAGAAAGAGCAATTGGCAGATTCATCTGGAACAACAAAAGACCCAGGATAGCCAAAACTATTCTCGACAATAAAGGAACCTCTGGTGAAATCACAATCCCGGACCTTAAGGTGTACTCCAGAGCAATTGTGATAAAAACTGGATGGTACTGGTACAGTGACAGGCATGTTGATCAATGGAACAGAATTGAAGACCCAGAAATGAACCCACACACCTAAGGTCATTTAATCTTTGACAAAGGAGCTGAAACCACCCAGTGGAAAAAAGACAGCATTTTCAACAGATGGTGCTGGCTCAACTGGCGGTTAACATGATTAATATAGTAAAAATGGCCATCTTGCTGAAAGTAATCTACAGATTCAATGCAATCACAACCAAAATTCCAGGTCAATTCTTCACAGACTTTTTTTTTAAACAAAAGGAAGGTTTACTTGACAAAATAAAATACTGGGGAGCATTATATTACTTACATTTGTACCAGAGATAAAAAAATCTGATAGAAACATGAGATTGACTTTGGATCCTGGTTTGAGAAGAGTTTGGTTCCTTGTGGCAAGGAAGACACTTCACAGACTTAGAAAGAGCAATTTTCAAATTCATCTGGCATAACAAAAACCCAGGATAGCCAAAACTATTCTCAACAATAGAGGAACCTCTGGTGGAATCACCATCCCGGACCTTAAGCTGTACCTCAGAGAAATTGTCATAAAAACTGCATGGTATTTGTACAGTGACAGGCAGGTAGATCAATAGAATAGAATTGAAGACCCAGAAATGAACCTACAAACCTATGGCCACTTGATCTTTAACAAAGGTGCTAAAATCATCCAGTGGAAAATAAACAGCATTTTCAACAAATAGTGCTGGCTCAACTGGCAGTTAGCATGTAGAAGAAGGCAAATTGATCCATTCTTATCTCCTTGTACAAATCTCAAGTCCAAGTGGATCAAGGACCTCCACATAATACCAGATATACTCAAACTAATAGAAAAGAAAGTGGGGAACAGACTTGAGCTCATAGCCACAGAGGAAAATCTCCTGAACAGAACACCAATAGCTTATGCTCTAAGATCAAGAATCAACAAATGGGACTTCATAAGATTGCACAGCTTCTGTAAGGCAAAAGACACTACCAATTGGACAAAATGGCAATCAACAAATTGGGGAAAGATCTTTACCAATCCTATATCTGATAGAGGGCTTATATCCAATATATACAAAGAATTCAAGAAGTTAGACTCCAGAGAAACAAATAACCCTATTAAAAAATGGGGTACAGAGCTAAACAAAGAATTCTCAACTGAGAACTACCAAATGGCCGAGAAGCACCAAAAGAAATGTACAACATCCTTAGTCATCAGGGAAATGCAAGTCAAAACAACCCTGAGATTCCACCTCACACCAGACTAAATGGATAGGATAAAAAACTCAGGTGAGAGCAGATGTTGGAGAGTTTGTGGAGAAAGAGGAACACTCCTTCATTGCTGGTGGAATTGCAAGATGGTACAACTACTCTGGAAATCAGTTTGGCAGTTCCTCAGGAAATTGGACATAGTCCTCCCAGAGGACCCATCTATACCACTCCTGGGTATATACCCAGAAGATGCTCCAACATGTAATAAGGACACATGCTCCACCATGTTCATAAGCAGCCTTATTTATAATAGCCAGAAACTGGAAACAACCCAGATACCCCCTCAACAGAGGAATGGATACAGAAAATGTGGTACATCTACATGGAGTACTACTCAGCTATTAAAAACAATGAATTTATGAAATTTTGGGGAAAATGGATGGACCTGGAGAATATCATCCTTAATGAGGTAACCCAACCACAAAAGAACACACATGGTATGCATTCTCTGATAAGTGGATATTAGCCTAGAAGATCGGAATATATACAAAGTATAAACCACAAACCATAAGAAACTCAAGAAGAAGGAAGAACAAAGTGTGGATACTTTGTTCCTTCTTAAAAGGGGGAACAAAATACCCATGGAAGGAGTTGCAGAAACTAACTATGGAGCAGAGACTAAAGGAAGGACAATTCAGAGACTTCACCTGGGAATCCTTCCCATATTCAGTCATTAAATCTAGACACTATTGTGGATGCCAAGTGCTGGATTACAGGAGCCTGATATAGCTATCTCTTGAGAGGCTCTGACAGTACCTGGCTAATACAGAAGTAGAGGCTCACAGCCATCCATTAGACTGAGTACAGGGTCCCCAATGAAGGAGCTAGAGAAAGGTCCCAAGGAGCTAAAGGGCTTGCAGCCCCTTAGGACAAACAACAATATGAACTAACTAGTACCTTCAGAGCTTCCAGGAACTAAAACTCCAACCAAAGAGTACACATGGGGGGACTCATGGCTCCAGCAGCATGTGTGTAGTAGAGGATGGCCAAGTTGGTCATCAATGGGAGGTGAGGACCTTGGCCCTGTAAAGGTTCTATACCCCAATGTAGGAGAATGCCAGGGTCAGTAAGCAGGAGGGGGTGGGATGGTGAGAAGGGGGAAGGGGAATGGAACAGGGGATTGTTTAAAAAAAATGGTTTAAAAAAAAAGAAGTCATAGGTAATCTTAGATAATGAAGATGAATATGAAAATAAGCCCAGTATATTTGTTTATAAACAAGAGCAAGAGAGCAAACTAAGTTGAAATGACATTTCAGGTAGTAAAATAATGGAAAATTACTAGCATATCCTAAGTGTGAAGAATGTTCAGTTCAGAAAAACTGAATTGCAAACTGTAAGCAGAGGAGAAGAAGAAAATGAGCATGGATGGTTTAGTGCAGTCCATGTGGGGACTCTTGTGTTATTTTTTCTAAAACAATGAACCTGTAGCTCAGTCACTTGCTTCTTAGAATCTTTATATGTTGAATTGAAGTCATCAAGTATTTGACAAAAATTGGACCATTTACCACTTTTCAGTCAACATTCAGACCCTTCATCATTTTGTAACTGTTTTCAGTGACATTTGCAATAAATGTTTTGTAATTAATAAAAAATAAATAAAAAGAAATAAAAAGAAATAGAATCACTCATTAAACATCTCCCAACCAAAAAGGAGACCAGGGCCAGATGGTTTTAGTACAGAATTCTAGCAGACTTTCAAAGAAGAGCTAACACCAATTAATACCAATATTCCTCAAACTATTCCACAAAATAGAAACAGAAGAAACACTTCTAAACTCATTCTATGATAGCCACAGTCACCTTGATACCTAAAGCACACAAAGACTCAACAAAGAAAGAGAACTTCAGACCAATTTCCCTTATGAACAACAATGAAAAAAAAATACTCAATAAAATACATGCAAACTGAATCCAGAAACACATCAATGACATCATCAAGATCAAGTAGGCTTCATCCCAGGGATGCAGGGATGGTTCAATATATGAAAATCCATCAACATAATCCATCACATAAACAAACTGAAAGAAAAAAAATCATGAGATCATCTCATCATATCATTAGATGCTAAAGAAGCCTTTGACAAAAGCCAATGCCCCTTTTTCAGGGGACACAAGGCCTATACGTAAACATAATCAGATGTTATACAGTAAGCCAAGCCACCATCAAACTAAATGGAGAGAAATGTATAGCAATGCCATTAAAATCAGGGACAAATAGTCAATTACAGAAGATCAAGGGGATACAAGCTGGAAAGGAAGAACTTAAAGTATCACTATTTGCAGATGATATGATTGGGTATATAGGCAACCCTAAAAGTTCTACCAGAGAACTCCTACAGCTGTTAATCACCTGTAGCATGTAGTTTTTAAAAATGCACACTAAACCCAGCTATGTGCCAGCATTGGTGGTCTTGCCAACCCCCACCCCAATACTAGCTCTATGCTGCAATCTTTCCTTGGTTCCCTCTTGTTAAGCGAACCAAACCAGTTTAACTGGAAATTGCCTGGAGGTAGTGCTAGCATTTCTCAGGCTATTCACCAACTGTGACTGATCTGCAGAATGTTTGCTACAGCTCACTAGCTTCCCTTAGCCCTGTAAAATGAAAACACTAGAGACTTATAACAGCTAGATTTATAACAGTAAATTTCCAGCCCCCAAATGCCCTTGCATAGAATGCACAACTCAGTTAATAGCAAACAAGCTGCCCACCTAGATTGTGCAAATACACCCTACACTGCTCTATTGCCCAGCTATGAAATCCCTAGCTACTTGTAGCCATGTGGGGCTGCTCCATCTTCAACCCCTTCTTCCTTGTCTTCTCCTTCCTCCTTCTCTCTCTTTAAAACTTTCAGCTCTGCCGTTTCCTTCCATTGCACAATCACAGGCTCTATCCTTTGTTTAACTAATTAAGATTTCACCTGACATCACCTGAGTATATGATCTACTTGTCAGGTCTCCCTGAGAGAACAGAAAATACACACAGCAATCCACAGCAACCACCTTCAGCAAAGTGGTTGGGTACGAAAATAACTCAAGTTAACTCTCCCTCTGAGACCAAACAAGGCAGGGAAGCTAGAAGAACATATCCCACAGACAGGCAACAGCTTTGGGGATAGCTCCCACTCAAGTTTTGCCAAACGCACGTGAAGACCATTCTATACATCTGCTGCATATGAGCGGAAGGCCTAGGTCCAGATGTATATGTTATTTGATTGGTGGTTCCGTCTCTTTGATTCCCAAGGGTCCAGGATAGTTGACTCTGTTGGTCTTCCTGTGGTGTGTCTATCTTCTTCAGTGCCTGCATTCCTTCTCTTTAATCTTCCATAGGAGTCCCTGACCTTCACACAAAGTTTGATAAAGGATTATACCTACAAGTAAGGCTGCATGTAGGAGGCCTCTGAGTAAGATAGCATCTGTGTGTGCTGTACCCCAGTATGCTTACCAGAAAATTGACGGAACACATGGAGGGATCCAGGTATGGCAGCATCTGTGTGCTATACCTAAGTGTGCTTACTAGGAAATTGACTAAACACGTAGATGCAGAGAGAAATGAGATTACCAGAAATAAAGCTGTGTTGAGTAAAATGTTGGAGCCAAATACTCTGAGCAGAAGTTCACTCACTTAGGCAGAGGGCAAAGACATTTTTATCTCTGCAAACCACAGGCTTCTAGCTTGAACACTAGAGAAAAACACATTGGCAAGCCTTAGGATTAAGGGTCACATCCGTGGGCAAGGATAGTAAACTCAGACTTGAAGGAAAATATCCATCTGCCATAAAAACAAAGTATTGTTGAAACATGTCTATATTCATAGTTCCCATAGTTGGATTTTTAGTGACAGAATCCAATAGTTGTAACACAGAGACTCATGGAAGAGGCACAAAATATTTACTATTGGTATTTTATTAAAAAAAAAATCCCTAACTAGCTTTGGTATGTGATTTGTCTTTACATTCTAATGATTTTGCATCTGTTAAGAAGAAATGGAATATAAGTCATACCTTCCACATCCCCCTGACAGTTCTGGGTAGCAGCTCCTGAAATTGTTAGTTTGCTAAAATAACTCAATTCAGCTCTCTATGTCCTTTTCTTAGAGCCTGAATATACTTGCCACTAGATTTGGAAAGAATTTGAGAAGGCCTAGATATTCTGTTCACCTAGATCTCACTCTGACAATGAAACCCAAACTATATCAATATTTTGTAGGAAATAAGGAACTCATCTGTTTAGTCATCTAAAAAGTAACTATATGTAGCCTACCAATTCCCATTAAAACTTATGTCTTGAATCGTATCCTAGATGCTCTGATAAAAAAAGGCAGTTTAACTAAGCTATATATGTATGGTTCAAAACCAGCCTTCATCCTATCCATGACCTCTTAATTGTATTTCTTTCTGCCAGACACTTGGCTCAGATCCCTTACATGCACAGATGCAACACACTTTCCATGCTTAGTGTTTTCAAACTGCTGCATGTCTTAAGTCATCTCCAGTGCACTTTGGATAAGACCACCTTAATTAAGAGACTAGTCAAAATGAAAATTCTTTGAGACCAGCTCTTATTAAATTCTATAAAGGGAAAAAGATAAGATCTTAAAGACCATATGTGTTTATATACCTATATACATATATATGTATGTATATATATATATATGTATGTATTATGTATATTGTGTGTGTATGTATGCCACCACATACATGTTGAGATCAGAGATCAGAAGACAACCTTCAAAAGTCACTTCTTTCCTTATATCATGTGAGTCCTAGAGATTGAACTCAAGTAGTCAGGCTTGTGGCAAGCACCGTTACACACTGAACCATCTTAACAGTTCTATCACTAATCTTTATGTTAGATTTCTTGACTTATGATTTAAAAAAAAGCCCTACATATTTAAAGTAGATTTTGAAACATTTTCAAAAAACTTTAAATGATATTTAAACTTCTGTAAGATCTGAGTAGACGGGGACATCTCAGAAAAACACCAGGAGGTCGGGAATTTCCTTAATAAAATAAGCTACTTTAGGAAGGTAGCAGAACTCTCCAGAAGGGAAAGGCTAATTAGCATTCCTCAGATCACAGGGTGAGAAACAACCTGCGGGTGGGGACACATTCTGCAGGGTGGACCTTTGCCCACCTTCAGACAAGGGAAGTCCTTGCCACCTCATTCCCTAAAGACCAATCAGTTTAAAAAGTCATACTGTTCTACCAATCACATTGTTTCTAATGGCTGTTGCTCTGAAAATTGTATACAAGCTCACTGAACAAACTGTGTGGGGTCGCCTCCTTTCCTGAGGGTCTGGGATGGCTTCAGTGCACTGAAATGAAAATCCTCATGCTCTTTGCATCGATCAGGCTCCATGTGATCCACTCAGAGGGTCTCCGGTAAGCTAAGGCTCACCAGTCTTACACTTCCTGACTCCAAATAGGCAATTGTGTATTATTATTCTATATATATCCGTATGAAAAACATATGCCAAAATCACTCAGATTGGCAAGTTAATAGAGTTATTCAAACAAAAAATATGAAAAAGTTTCCAAAATCAGATATCCCTAAGCAAATTTAGTAAAGAGGGGATTGCATACAAAATGTAGATACATGCCAAAAAGATTATTCATCATAGTAACAAAGCTAGCTTTATCCCTGAAACACAGGGATGGTTCAACACATGCAATTAACAAACTAAGTAATTTTTTCAAAACTATTTTTTATGTAGCTTCACTGTAATTTCTACAAGACATGAGTAGGTTTCCTTGTTTCTGATTCTTGCTCTAAAAATATCATAGAGCATTAGGTGTTTCTATTACACTACATATTGTAACCTGGTACACAGTCTTTTCCTCCCTCTCTCCCTCTCTTCTCTCCCTTTCCCTCTCTTTCTCCCTCCTTCTCTCCTTCCCTCCCTCCACTCCCCCAGAATACACACATGAAAATCTACATATATAAGGATTCTATTCTGTTTTAAAACATGAGTCCTCATGAGAATCAAAGTGCCTTGGTAGAAACAACATTATCTTGAGAAAGACAGGATCCTCACAGACATTCCCTAGGGAGACAACACTCCTCAAAGTGCAGCATGCACACACACACACACACACACACACACACACACACACACACACACACACACACACACACACACACACACACACACACTCACACACACACTCATATCCACATACAGCCATGCAAATCTTCACATTACTATATGGAAGGCTTTGTAATGAATACCTTCTCTATCTCATTTCTAATAGACAATGAATATACAATGTTTGGATAGTAATCACACATTAAACTTAGTCAATAGAATAGTTACTTCTGTCTGTGTGTTTTACATGAACTCTTTATACATTTAGTATGCCTTCTGTGTTTTTGCAGATCTTTATATTTTAATATTTTTCAAAAATAGGCAAGATTTCAATAAGTAGCTTCTGTTAAGATATCCTTATAAAGATAACAAGCAATTTCCTTTCTGTTGTAGCAGAAGAATCAGCTGAAGTTATACATAAATAGAGTCAGCAGCTTTTAGCGCACATAAATGTAAATAAAATCAAATTCAGCATCTATACCAAACACACTGAAGTTAAAAAATCTATTGCCTCACAGCAATAAATTATCTGACCGAGGGAAAAAACAGAGGACTATAATGGAAAAAGCAGTAAGCTTGTTTTTTCTAACATAAATTAGATAATCAGTAAGAAAATATTTTTGAATACTGATTTTATGAGTTGTAAAAATATTGCCTCTAGTTCTTGACAATATGCCTATCAACTATACCTTGCCTAAATTATCCAGTGTGTTTTTATTATCAAAGAAAATAATTATATGGCACACTTCATGTCCCAGTGGATATTTCCTCTTGCTACTTTGTGCTTTGTTACATTTATATGAAATTAGATTATATTACCTTTTTGTACTAAAAAATATTAGTTATACGAAATACAAAAATAACTGTGTTGTTTTTCAGTATTGTTTGCACCCTACATTTCTTGAACAATGAATATTTCAGAAGATAGTTTCTGTAATTCACCTCATTATTCATACAGTTTAGCTTTAGGCCACACTCATCAACCCCATCTCTCTCCAGAGACAGTTTATCACTTCTTTGCTAAAAGAGTCCCTTGTGTCTGATTCAAGGTGGAGGTAAAAACATAAAACAGAAAATCTTCTGGAAAGAATATTTAGACACACTATTTTCTAACAATGTTGTAAAAAGTAGAATTTAAAATTATAGACCATCTTTCTTTCCCAGGAGTTACCAGAAGCTGAAGGGGGAAAATGGTATTTGTTGGATTTCATAGTAACCATGGTAAGGACTTTGTTGTTTTTGGAATTTTAAAAAACAGGAGATCCCAGGTACTGGCTATTAGGGTTACAACTAAGAATTTCAGGTGATGGTCTGTCTCAACATTTTCTACTCATAGGTCATATAAGTCTCCATCTCCCAAAGATGTTGGTTCTTAATTCTCACTCATGCTTTATGTCTTTTCATCTTTTACCAACTCAGAGTTTCACCTAGGGAGCAAGCCAGATATACAGCTTTACTGTCTCTTAGCTGTAAATACTGCCTCAGATATCATGACAATGTGGCTTCATTCTTCCCCTTCTTCTTTCTTCATTTTATTCCTTTATTCCCCTCTCTCTTCCCTATTGTCCTTCTTCCCCCATCCTCCTTGGGAGCCTTAGTCTCATTCCAAGATATAAAAACCTCTGCTTCTGAATTCCTCTTCTCTCTATCAACTTCCCATGCTGTCTCAACAACCTTTAGATTTACTATTACATTGTATATTACAGCCAGAGACACTTCTACTCAATATAAAAAAATAAATATATAAATAAACCATCAAGCTTGGACTTTTTGAGCTTTAGAGATTTCTAAGTTTATTCCATTAGGGTTGGTTTTGATAGTCCTGATCCACTTGCTAAATTATTAATTCTTCAGAAAGCCAATATTGCTGCAGGCTAGCCGATCTGGGCCTCCCTCAACCCACTGGAGAAACAGGGTCCTAGTCAGGTTAACAAGGCATAGGCGAAGAAATAATGGCAGACATAACACAAGGATGTATAAGATCTGAATATATTTCTTAAAAAGGGCATCAGACTTTCACAATCATTGCAAAAGAGGAATGAAAAATCTGGCAGCTCAGAAGTCAAGGTACATCTGAGGTCACCTGAAACACACCAGGTCTGAAACAGCAGCCATCTCCTCTGGACTGGTGCAGCACCCCCGGGGGCTCTGAGTCCCGGAGGTGGGGGGGGGCTGCGGGTGGCCCAGCCAGGAGGGTAGAGACTCGAATCTCCAATCTAGAATGCTGACTGCTGCTGACTGCCTCACAAACACACTCAGTTCAAGGTCCCACTCATCCTTAGTAAAACACCAACTATGCTAATCTTCTGGGCTAGTAGAGACTTGTATCTTTCTTGCTAATTTCTAGGCGTGGTTCAGCTGCTGTACCTGACTGAGAATGAGGATTCTACTTGGCCTTGCCCTAGAGATAAGTCTCACGTTGTGGGTAGCTTCAATGCCCTACCCACAATGCCGGAGGCAATTAGTTTGGATGGGTAGATTCCAAGCCAGGGTTTGGCTACGATGTTGGAACATTGATAAAGGTCAGAGAGCAATGTCCAATTTTATGTAGCTATTAAAAAATCATATCTTGGTGGGCACCTAGCACGTGAGTTCGCAAGGACATATCTGGACTACCTCTGAGTTAGGGGATACCATGGGGACGATGCAGGAGCAGGAGACTGGCTTCCATGAAGCTTTTGCCTCATAAACTGCTGTCATGCAAAGTGTGCATGGCACAATATAGTTTAAAACATTTTCTAAAATTGACAAATAATGGTTAAATGTTTGACTCACAAAAAGTAGTGCATTTCTCTGTTGAGGTAGTTTTGAAAATAAACTTACATTTTTCATTTTTTAAGTATTTTATTTAGTTCTCAAATATATTTGCTCATATACCACTGAAAAAGACCTATAATGGCCTTACCTTCATCTACCAATGTACTAACTAGAACTATCAAGTGACTACCTTGATACTAATTAGCTAGATTCAAGGCAATCACCAGATGTATATTTGTTTTGTGACAGTTAATGTTCACTTTTAAAACACCATAATTTTGTGAATGAGTTAGTGTTTCAGTTTGTATATTCTTACAAGTTTTGTATAGGGTGATGAAACAAACACATATACCAACACATTTAATTAAAACTCATCCTGACTCTCTAATTCATTTCACCATTACAGACCTGGCAGAACACATGAAGAAATGAAAAATCGAACATCTGTGAGTGAGTTTATTCTTTTGGGATTAACAAATGACCCAAAGCTAAACATTTTGATTTTTATATTTTTATTTCTCACTTATATTTTGAGCATTACTGGAAATCTGACCATTATTACCCTCACTCTGATAGATTCACACCTCAAGACACCCATGTACTTCTTCCTTCGAAATTTCTCTTTCCTAGAAATTGCATTTACCACAGTTTCTATTCCTCGGTTCCTTGTGAGCATTGTAACAGGGGATATGACCATCTCCTATAACTCTTGCATGGCTCAGGTGTTCTTCTTCATACTCCTGGGTTCAACTGAATTTTTCCTTCTGTCTGCTATGTCCTATGACCGCTATGTGGCTATCTGTAAGCCCTTGCATTACACCACAATAATGAACAGCAGAGTCTGCATGCAGCTCATACTTAGCTCTTGGCTGGCTGGATTTCTCATCATCTTTCCACCTGTGATCATGGGCCTTCAACTGGATTTCTGTGACTCCAACATCATTGACCATTTTACCTGTGACTCCTCTCCCATGCTGCTCATCTCTTGCACAGACACAGCCTTCCTGGAGCTCTTGGCATTCTTCCTAGCAGTATTCACTCTCATGGTGACCTTAACATTAGTGATTCTATCCTATTCATTCATCCTTAGGACAATTCTAAGAATCCCCTCTGCTGAGCAAAAGAAAAAGGCCTTTTCTACCTGCTCCTCACACATGATTGTTGTGTCCATTTCCTATGGAAGCTGTATATTCATGTATGTCAAAATTTCAGCAAAGGAAGGAGTGGCTTTGACTAAGGGTATAGCAGTGCTCAACACCTCTGTTGCCCCGATGCTGAATCCTTTTATTTACACCCTTAGAAACAAACAAGTAAAAGAATCCTTCAAGACCTTGATCAAAAAATGTATTTCAAATAAAATTTAATAGTAAAGAAATTCACTGCCTCATTTTTATAAAGAACATTATATGCAATGTGTATTTGCATTATTTCATTTCTCATCCACTACTATATTCAACTTAGCTGAATATTTTCATATTTCAATTTCAATTAAAATTTCTGAGTGTAACTGATTTGATGCCACCAAAATAAGAATGACATTTTAAAAGAATGATTTTATTTTCAAAGTATTTATCCATTGAGTATCAAGTAGAAGCTAGTCAAAGAGCAACAAGCAACTCTGAAAAATTATTTTCTGCTGTCTAGGCACTTTTAAATTGAGTTCTTCCATGAGCCAGTGTCCCCTACCTCTGCTGTGTGGCAACTTCTTGCTGTATTTCCTAAGGTCTATTCATATTAAAAAAAGGTCTGTGCAGTGCAATGTACCAGTGATATGTCTTTGTTGTGTGGTCTGTTTTTTATTATCATAATGCATGGAAATTAGTGGTTTCTAAGTGTCAATTTTTAAATGTTCCTCTCAAAATTACTATGTTACTTCCATCAGAGTCCTAAACCCTGACCATTAAACATACTGAATACTTTTTCTTAATTTGTTAATGCTTAACTTTGAGCTCCCCTAAAGTTTCCTTGGTAAGAGATCTAGCTGATTTTTTTCTGATCAATGGATTCCTCTGACAATGAAAGTAACAGTTGTTCTATGTCCCAGCTAGTTCTCAAATTTTCTGGCATACTCATAACTTAAGTTGTTTTCCAATATTTCTATTGTTTAATCTTTTTTTAAGTATTGACTTTTTGTGGTCTTTGGATTATGTGGGGCTAAGAATATTTGCTATATACACTGATACGCACCATACAAGAAAGCTTGTTAGGAGATTGTGGACATATGTGTGTGTGTCTAAACTCAAGGTGCTCAGTTTGTATAACATTACTTTTATGCATACATTTCCAACGTCAACCAGAAAAAATTAACCTTAAAGGTTATGTTAATGATCTGTAAGTGAAAATAAGTATAAATCTCTCCAGGTACTTACCTGGAGAGATGTATTCAACGTCAATTGAAGTGCAATGAAGTAAGAGACCCACAACTATTTTCATAGTAAAATTTAGCTGCTTTCTCTCACTGACATATTTCTAGATATTTTATAAAATTAGGTTCTAGAGTTTAGAATATTGATTTAGAGCCATGTACAGGGGTTTTAACCTTTTATCCCAGCACTCATGCAGCAGAGCAGGTAGATCTCTTTCAGTTGGAGGCTGACTGGTCTATCTACACAGTGACTTCCAGGACTACCATAATAGAGCTACTCTATATCACACACACACACACACACACACACACACACTACCAAAGTTCTATCATTTTTCTTACTTAATGATTTGTTCAGTTTGGCAACTGATCAATTGATCTACTGATCTAGTATTATACTGCCTATCCCAAGTAAAAATACTTAGTCTGATAATGGACAAAGTGGACATCATGTTCTCCAAGTGAAAATTTTCTTAGAGCTTCAGTTGGATTTACTTTCTTTAGGATTCATCTTAATTAAAAAATAAAAAGGTTGGCATTCAGAAAATGAAAAGCAGCAAATGTTGCCAGAGATATAAGAGGAAGAATTCTTATATATTTCATGGGGATGTTAATTAGTTCTGCTACTACAAAATTAATATGGACATTCAAAAACCCCTGAAATCTGAGCTAGTATAGGATTCAGATGTACAATCCCTGGCTACTCATCTGAAAAAACCCAGATTAGCATGCAACAGAGATCCCAGCATATCTGTGGACTACTGGCATGTGCAAAGTGACAGATACAGCCTAGAAGTTCTTCAACAGATAAATAAAGAAAAATATGGCATATGTACATGATGGAGTATTATTTAGCCAAAAATAATTATTAAAATGTTTTCAGAAAAACTAATAGAACTGGGAGTCCTCAAATTAAGTGAAATGAGCCAGGTTCAGAAAGACAGGAATTCCATGTTTCCTCTTATATATAAATTCTAGTTTTGTTTTAGCTGACTCTTGAAAGTAGAACTATTTGAAAAGGGGATAGGGACACTAGAGAGAAAAGGAGAGAAAAGAGGATAATAAGAAATAAAACTGATCAAATTACATTATACACCTGTATGGAAATGACATATTGAGGTTCATTATTTTGGACAAATAATATACACTTATAAAAGAAAAACTTGATTTAAGATTAATGATTGATGTGTCCACTGCCCAAAGTTCAGGACTGTGACTTAAAATAATGTGTAAGATGACTTCCCCAGCTAAACTCAGCCTCATGTGATTCATGTGCCTGAAACTATAACTTCAGGCCATCAACATCAGCATTCCTGTTGTCCCAACTATTGAGTACTGTTTTCTCTTTGATTTTCATTGCTAAGTGTGAAGCACAGGCTGCATTCCCATGATTTGGATGCCTGTGTTTGTTGGAAACCTGGAGTGTAGGAAGCTAATGAATTACTGTGAAATAAGCAGCCAGACTTTTCATATCCTCTCTAAATCCTCAGCTATTCTGGATTTATTTTGAGAAGTCTTTACTCCTGCTCAATTCACTCAACTAGAACTCATGGTCTTTCCCAGGACTCTTCACATCTATCCTGAAATACTCTTTTTTCATTGTCACATGTGGTATGGATTCTCCAGGTAAAATTCTTTTTTTTTTCTTATTTAAAACTACTAAAGTACTAAAGTGAGTATCTTTTCACTAAAAGTAGGACAATTTATCAGCAAGCAATCTTGTCTATCATCAGGCTTTTTCTTTACTTCATGGGAAGCCTGATGTCACAGATGGCATTCTACATTCCCACAATACAAAATGCCTCCCAAGGGAACTGGAGTAGAGGGTTGCCAAAATTAATTAGTCGGACATGCACTTGTTTTTCGATCTCTGGGGATGTGTATGCTGTTTCCCTTTCACAGGTTCCTCTTGAATTATATTCAAAAACAGGCAGAATGTGCTTGAGGCTTTTGAGGAGACTTTTGGATAGCTTGCTAAGTAATCAATATCAGAAAAATCACAATATACACAGCATTTAAATAACATGACAAAAATTTTAGAAGTATGATAACTCATCTTTTTCCATTTTTACTAATTGGAGTTTAGACTAGAGAGGTAAATTATAACAATAAAGAACCTTAAAATGATTAAAATTTAATAATTAAGTGACTTTATAAAAGTGACAACCTGATAAAAGGGATAAAAGTAAAGTAATATTTATTATCTGAAACAGAAAATTTCCTTTATTACAAAAACTCAGCAAAATAAGTGGGGACTATGCCTGGAAAAAGATGAAATTGAGTATCTATGTAGTTCCATCTACACTGGTACTTATTTTTCTACATCAAGAACTGAACTGGTTTTATTATTCCATGGATACATTTTCCCAATTCTTGTCCCAGTGTTTCTGCTTCAATTGGTCAGAACATAGTTCAAAAATATATGCCACCAGTCTCATGAGAGACTATATTTTTCATTACAAACATTAAAAAAAAAAACTTTAGAACTCAAAAGTAATAATTTCCATATGGTGTCATCAAAATATATGACAGATAACTTTCAAAGTGGGAATAAAATATGGTTGAATTTATAAAATACAGGTGAATTATTCCCAGCTCTAACAATTTTGACTACAAGATTGCAAGTCAATTACATACCTATGATAGCAATAAAGTGTAGGATCATCTTACAATTGCCTCCTGATCAACTGCTTTTCTCAAAGATTTTCCCGCAGTGATCATCTGCCTCCAGGAGGAATTCTGTTACTGTAATGTCTATCAACATTTTACCCACGTCTCATCTTCCATGCTGCAGATTGCTCACTCAGATACAAAGATTTGAAAGCTGATGGCATTTTTCTTAGCAGCATTTACACTCATAATACCTTTGGTCATGGTGATGCTTTCCTGAACACTCATCCTTGGAACAATTTTGAGGATGCCTTCTGCAGAGCAAAGGAAGAAGGCATTTTCCACTTGTTCCTTTTACAGGATTGCGATTTTCCTGCTTATAGAAGTTGCATTTTTATATATGTAAAAACATCTGTGAAATGAAGTATAGCTCTGTTGCTCCCCTGCCAAGTCTTTTCATTTACTTCTTAAGGAACCAGCATGCCAATCAGATACTTAACATCTTCAACAAAACTGTGGTTATCCCACACACACCAATCATTCTAAAATATGTGGTTGAATTCACAGATATATCATAAACAGATAGAAATCCATGGGCTGGAAAGATGGCTCAGTGGTTAAGAGCGCCGACTGCTCTACTGAAGGTCATGAGTTCAAATCCCAGCAACCACATGGTGGCTCACAGCCATCTGTAATGAGATCTGATGCCCTCTTCTGGGATATCTGAAGATAGCTACAATGTACTTACATATAATCAATAAATAAATCTTAAAAAAAAAAGAAAGAAATCCATTCAAGATAGTGGGTATTTATACAAATGAATGAAGAACACCAAGATCCATAAACTTGTAGAGCTTGATGCTAGGGACAATATACCCACATTAAACAGTCATAATAGAAAAAGAAATAACCTGCCAGGTGATGGTGGTGCACACCTTTAATCCTAGCACTTGGGAGGCAGAGGCAGGTGGATTTCTGAGTTTGTGGCCATCCTGGTCTACACAGTGAGTTCCAGGATAGCCAGGGCTACACAGAGAAACCCTGTCTCAAAAAACAAAACAAACAAACAAAAAAAAGAAATAACCTAATATGTTGGTAAGAAATAATCTAACATGTTATATAAGAAAACATTATAGTATATAGAAGGAATGATAAAAGCAATTCAAATTGAATAGTCTGTTCTAACATTTCACACTCTCATAAAGCTGTAGATGGATAGATAGTTGGTTATTTTAATATATTGTTTGTTATGCATACCGCTTTTTCTCTCTGAGTACTTCAGAATGAGCTCTCAAAGAAGACTAATTCTTCCCCAAAATAAAACCAAAGAAGAAACCTATTTTAGTAGTTGAATAAATCACAAAACAGAAATATAAGAAAAATGAAAATGGAAAATAAACAAAGAGAATGAGACTGTGGATTTGAAAGAAGGGAAGAAGGTACAAGGGAAGTATTGGAGGGAAGAAGGGGAAGGGAGAATTATGTAATTATACTATAATTTCAAAAAATAAAATAACAAATTTTAAAATAGAACTAAAGGAACCCAAGATAAATCAATTCTTTTCATACCCTAACATCAGAAGTCCTATCATGTTTTTAATCTATGATAAAACTATGTTTTTACCACTTAGTCACTAATTCTAACCTACTTTCAAAAGGATACTGTGCTAACTTTTCCCTTCTTGTTCAGTCTGGAAATCTAGACTATGAGATTATACTACCTACATTTGGTGTAGGTAGTCCTTACTCAGTTAAATGTCTATGAAAATATAATCTAATATTCCCATATGTATCTTGTGAGTATTTCAAAATGGCTTATGGACAATAAAGATTAGCCTTCTCTACATCCTACCAAATTATGAGCTAACATTCATGGATCAGTGAGCCTCAAGCCATCTCTGCCAGACAAAGCCAACTCTTGAGTTAAGCTGTCAAGGTTCTTCACAAAAGATGGTATTCTCTTTTTGACTCCCTCTCAGGCTATATCTTTTTCCTTTTCTTTCCTTTTTCTTTCTCTTTTTTGTTTGTTTTTGTTTGTTTGTTTTCTTTTCTTAATTGAAAATGGAGGGTTTTTTTTCATATATTATGTTCTGATTATAGTTCTCCTGCCACTCCTCCCAGATTGTCCTTGTTTTCCAACCCACATACTTTCTGTATCTCATGACCCATCTGTCATAGATCAAGAAGCCATGCAGTAAAGGGGAAGGAAAAAATGTAGTACACAGAGGGATGGAGGTCTCCCACTATGTCCACTAAATCAACTAAGCAAGGCTCACAGCAGCTCACAGAAACTAAAGTTACAAATTGAGGATCTGCATGAGTATTCACCTGCTCCTGAGACTTTTCTTATTAGGGTGTTTTTCTCAGCTTTGATATAAGGGCTTTTGCCTGGCCTTATTGTATCATTTTTTTTTTGTTGTTTTGTTTGGCTAGCATCTCTTGGACATCAGCTCTTTTCTGAAGAAGAAACCAAGGGGGAGTTGATCTAGGAGGAGAAGGGAAGTGGAGAGGAGCTAGAAAGTGTAAGAGAGAAAACTGGTCACAAAGTATTGTATAAGAGAAGAATCTATTTCCATAAAAATTAAACAGGCATCTAATAATAAAATGTTATAAAAAGCAGAATAGGACAAAGCAAACATAAATGGGAGAGGAGAGAGAGAGAGAGAGAGAGAGAGAGAGAGAGAGAGAGA
>NW_022196910.1:56857987-56910586 GCF_008632895.1 Mastomys coucha | reverse complement strand
GAGAGAGAGAAAAGAAAAATTTTCAGAAAAGGCATTATGGGGGAAAAAACCTCCAAAAATAACATTGAGTTTGTTTTGTGTTGAACACCCACTGATGGGCATAGGGCTTGCCCTTATATATTATTTGTAATGAGACTCCATTGGAGAAGTCTATTTTTTCCTTTACAGACTATTATCAATTAGAGATTATTTCTGGGTTACATATAGGGTTTAATTATGCTCCCCCCCTCACCTCTAGGATCCCATCTGGATTAGATCTGTGCAGAGTGCCAAGTCTCTGCAAGTTAATATGTATATCAGTACTGTTGTATCTTAAAAGACATGTTTTTTATATGTCTTCCATTCCCATTGGGTCTTATAATTTTTCTGCCTCCTCTTATACAGAGTTCTCTAAACCTGAGAAGAGGGATTTAATAGGATATCTCATTTAAGGCTGAGTATTCCAAGATCTCTTAGTCTATACATTGTCCAATTCTGGGTCTCTGTATTTATCCCCACATAATGTGGAAGGAACAGACTCTGATAACTGCGCAAAACACTGCTATGAGTATAACAGAATGTCATTAGGAGTCATTTTGATATCTTCCTTTAACAGAACAGCAGTGTTTGGTTTTCCTCTAATTCTATGTAGTATAAGGTTCTTGACCACCTGGACAGTGTCAAGCCTGGGCTTCATCTCAAGGCGTGAACCTTAAATACAATCAGATAGTGAGTGGTTACTCGCACCCCTTGTGCCATTATTTCACCAGTATTTTTCAGGCAGATTGTAGAGTTTATAGCTGAATTTGTATTCACCTTTCTCATCTGGTAGAATGCAGAGTACGTACCAGTACAATAAACACTAATGCGTAGGTGTGAAAATTCTAGGTAACACTGCATAGTATTGTGGATACAATCAGACAACAGTCTGTAATCTGTTGTATAGGCTTAAGAAACTTTCCATTATCCAGGCATAAAGTCAAAGGAGGAAGTTACATTACCATGGCAGAATATGCTCACTGAGAGAATGACTAGTTATTGAAAGTATGCCCTTGTAACTAACTAACTTTTGAACCTTTTCAAGCATCATATTATATATACCTCTTCTCTCAAACAAATACAGCATACTTCTGAGAATGGCTGTCCAGATTATTTTCCTTGAACTAGGTTTTGCTGTGTAGCCTGAACTGGTCTTCAACTCAATATATAGCCCAAGTTGGATTCAAATTTGTAACCCAACTACTGCAGCTATCATTGTCAACTATGCAGTTGTATTAATCATACTACAGGTCATGAAATTGAGCTCAGATTACATGTCATCTACTGATTCGTAGTCAAGTATAAATGGTCTGCCAAATAGCAGAGATCTGCTTCTTAAAGACACACTAGTTATCTTTTAAAGGTACAGATTTATTATGAATACTTTTCCCTTCTGCAGTTCTCCTGTGGTTGGGAACTTTTCACAGGCTCAAAATAACAGTTCAGCCATGCCCACTCCACTGTTTTCAGATCCCTATATAGATATAAAATCCAGTGGAAGATTGCTTCACTGATGCCTGGACAACCCAAAAGCTGAATTTGCTCTGGGACCATTGAAAAGACAGTTTTATGTATTTAGATATAAATCTGAAAACCTAAACACCCTAAATCCTGACGGTTTCTTTCTTCAATCTGTTCAGAGCTCAAACACTGTCATTGAGGTCCTTATCTCTATAACGCTGTGCTAAGAAGCCACCAAAAGCATGCATGCTCTCGCATAACTAACATTAAAGGCTATCAGTTTCTACAACTTCCAATGATATCTGGCCCTCAACATTTTTAAACCCAAAGTCTTCTAATGGTAGAGCCTAATAGCCCACCTTGACAACATTTCTAGTACAGAATATTATATCAGTGTATCAGCCAACATTCGGTTGCAAATAAAATAGTTCTTCCATAGCTAGCTTAATCATAAATGTATTCAATTCACAATATTAAGTGCTTATACCACAAAATTAGAGAAAGGACTAGAAGGATGCATTCTTAGCTGACCCTCTAGTCTCACCAGCACTACAGAGAAGGCTTGACAACTAACATTTCAACACCGTCAAGATTAAGAGACTAGAGCAACTATACATCAGAAAGAGGATTAATACACAGAATATATAAAGAACTCAAAAGAAGAAAAAATAACTAAGAAATGTCTCAAAAGTGCCGCCCATTACCCATAGCAATTAGGGAAAAACAACTTCAAGATTTCATTTCACTCCAGTAAGAATGGCACAGATCAACAAAACAACCAACCACAAATACTGATTCAGTATAGAAAAAAGGAAACCCTTACTTAATATTGGTGGGATTGCAAATTACTGCAGCTATCTAAAAATCAATGTGGGAAAATCTGAAAAAGAGCAAAAAGTAAATTTCCCCTGGACCAAACTACATCACTCCATAGCATATGCCAAATATTTCACACCTAAAAACAAATCTGTCATATTACACAGCTATACTACTTCTGGACATATGCAAAAAAGGACTCAGCATCATACTGGTCAGAAACTTGACCAGCCATGCTCATTGCTGCTCTATACCCAATACTTAGAAAACCCTAAATTACCTTTGTCTGATGAAATATGATGAAATTGTGGTACACATACACTATGAAATGCTATTCAGTTATAAATAAATATTAAACCATGAGCATTGGAAGTAAATGGGTAGAATCCAAAAGATTATATTCAGTGAGGGAACCCAGACCCAGAAAGATCAATGTTACATCTCCTCTCTGATTGGAGACCTCTGTATCAAAATCTTCAGATGTGAGTACATATCCCGGAGAAACTGTAGAAACAAGTAGGATCCTTAGCCAGGGTAGAGGCTGTTGAGAGGCAACATAGAGGAGAATAGCAAAGTTAAAAGTAGTCTGACCAGAGAAGTTGAAAAAGGTGGTTTTTTTTTCCCCAAGGGAGGAATGAGGGAGGTAAATACACAAGAATGAGGCAGGATGGTAAAATAACAATAAGAACATCATGAAAACTCATAAGAATTAGCTACTATTGTCTATTGAAAATTAGCATTCATCATTCAGTGTATAAATATACTTGCATAATTTAATGTATTTTTCTCATCTAACTTGATAATACTCTCTTCAAGAGCCAAAGATCTCCTAAGAAAAACTGCAACACTAGATATGAGAAACCTTCTTTCAAGTTATTAGTCAGAGTTGTCCAAAAGACAACAACAACAACAATAAAAAAATTCCAGGCCCCTGCTATTGCCCTTGGTTGACCACAAAGACAGAAGTTTAAGTACCTTTGTGGAAGATACCATGCACTTCAGAGAGGGGGGCCAGTGATCCCTCAGGTGTAACTGACCTGTTATATGGTCTCCTCCCTGAGGACTAGGTTTTGGGGTACCAAAAGGTGACATGTAAGATTCCAAAGGTGAGAGGCAATTATTAGACCTACCCAGCTATGATGCCTATAAACCACAACTACCAATATAGCATGAACAGCCTAAGGGTGCAATAATGGCATTCATGCCTCAGTGATAACCCATAGCTCTTTAGACTTAGAATGGTCCTATTAGAGGAAACCAATGGATAGCCATTCAGAGCTAATGTAACCATGGATCGTGGAGTACTACCTACAAGCATGATTTACTAAACAACTCTAACCTGGAACAACAAGCTAAGCATTTATCCTTTAACCCACAGATAAGAGCAGTATTCACACCTTGTCAAGAAAACTTCTTTTTGCAACAGATGGATACCATTTCAGAAAACTACAGGGAATCAAAGTGCATAGTTGTGGATCTCTCCACCAATGGACATATCCACAAAACACTCCTATGTTAAGGCTCAGGGAATACAAGGAAGGGGAGGGGGTGGAAAGATTTTAAGAGTCAGAGGATTAGGGAGTTTGCTGTGAAACTATGACTCCTAGTAATGTCAGAATATACACCCATAAAATCTCACCAAATGTCTGCCTAAACATGAACTGAACAAGGCCAATGATAGACATGTCAGAGGGATGTGGAAAGAGCATGAGGTTTCAGCCACACACACACACACACACACATACACACACACACACACACACAAATACAGGCAAATAAGGAGTGCTGAGAATTCAAAGGTCATCCCTGAAAATAAACATACAAGTAATATGTAGACTGAGGAGGTTATATTTAGGAATATATTTGTTTATAATTTTTAAATGGCCTTGTTTTAAAAGAGAGCAAGGAGGGTGTGTGAGGAGGTCTGGAGGGATTAAAGGGAAAGGGGAAATGATCTAAATATATTATAATATCAAAACAGAAAAGAAAAAATTAAAAAACCGTGGGAGGCACCTCCTATTACCATCTACAAACCCATGTCACTGCTGTCTTTACACATGCCTAGAAACTCATACGTACCACAATGTGTGTTTTCACCCCACATGCTGACAGCTCTGTCACCAGAAAAGTTAGAGCTAAATTTATGGAGGGAAAGAGCATCAGCAAGAGAAGCCTCTGCCTCACTTCTGCCTCTCATCACTTCTGTAGGAACTTCAGTATGGCAGAGGCATGTCAAATGCAGAACCTGAGTTATGAGCCAGCTTGGAAAAAGTAAATTTTAGCTTTCTAAACTCCAGAAGATATAAAAGCAGGTGTGCAGTATGAGGTGGAATTGAATTAAATGACAAACCTTCAATTTATGCCAAAACAATCCATGTACTAGTCTTTTCATCCCTAAAATAATCACTATAAAGAGAAACATCCATTTCTCATAGTACAAAAGAGCTGCATTAAGCACCTAAGTAAAAAGCAAATATGATGATCAGTTGGAGATGAATGAAAATAAAATTATGAAATAAAGTAGTCATGGTGTGTTCAAGGTCTCATTTACACTTCAAAGTCCTCCCCCTTCCCAGTATCTCTTCTGCAACCCCCTATCACATCCCCTCCCTTTTGCCTCTAAGAGGGTGCTTGCCCACCCCCAGCCACTCCCACTTCATCCCTCAAGCATCCCCCTATGATGAGGAATCAAGGTCTTTTTAAATCAGTAAATTTTTGATTGAGACTTCAGTAATTAATATTCATATATGCATGCAATAACAAGTAGTAAAAAAGAGAATATCAATTTGAAGGAGAGGGGGAGGAATACAGAGAAAGCCTTGGGGGTAGGAAAGGGAATGAATAAATGTAATTTTATTATAATTTCAAAAATAATTAAAAATATTTTTAAAATTTAAAGAAAGGTCATGTACAGATAGAGCTCTGACTCTATCCATTGTAAGATCTTTGGGGCAGAACTAAAATAAATTGCCAGGAAAGATATTGGTTAAAACTATTAGTCATATTTTGTCTAAACAATTGGGTGTAGATTGTGCACCTACCTGGTAGAAAGCTTGGGAGGGAAATAAGAGTCATTAGAGACAGAGTAACTTTGAGATACATCTAAAACATCTAAGGTAAGATACTCAGTTGTGTATAATGAGAATCAAGGACCGATGACTTATGTGTGGAAATCACAGACATTGAAGAAATTAAAAGTCAGGCAACAAGTGTTAGCCATATTAAGTAAAATGAAGATTTAAAGCCACAGTCAGGCAATAAAGAGCTTGTTGGTGATTTCAAAAAGAGATTTTATACACAAAAATAAATATCCCAGAGGAGAGTCCACATATGAGGCAGGAGACCCTAAAGCTTCATGCCATTTGTGACCAAAGCACAAAAGAGAAAGCCATAGGTGGGATTGGAGACAGAGACACAATTATCTCACCCATGGCACTACCATAGCTCAGGGCCTCCAAGGTCCCTTGGGAATGAATGCACTATACCAACCGCAAAATAGTTGAGGACACTACAGAGATAAATACTGTTGAAGAGGAGGAAGGAAAGAGTAGCCTCATATGTGCCCAGCATCCCTTGCCCTGATTGGGACATCATTTCTACATATCCTGGGTAAGGGCCCAACACAATGCAGCACACACTTTGGGCTTTTGTCTGATAAAGCTAGACACTGCCAGAAACGGAGAAGACAAAGGGCACTGATCAGGACCTACTTGGGTCTTAGAACCCTGTATTTGGGGACCAATAATTGTTCTTAAGCATAGAAGAAAAGAATCCTGGAGAGGATTTTGAGTCTTAGCTATTTTCTTTACAGATATATGATTCAAATGTCAACATACTTGCTTGGCAGGGAGAATATCTTGAAAGGATATATAGAACAGTGGGAAATTTCTTCCAGATAAAATTTCACATAAGAGAGAAAGGCCTATAAATATATACAAGCAGACATGCACACCTTTGAGGGATAAGGTAAGTCAATATATTATTGTTGACAAGATATGTCATGTGATGTGTTGTGGTTATATGCTGTGTATATTTGTGCTGTGTAGGGTGAAACAATGAACTGCATGTGAGTTTGAGAATTTTCATATGGCCTGTCAGGTGGTAATCATAGCTTCTATATTTCTATGACCAACTTCTTTCAGGACCCTTATAATGGCTTCTCAGGATTTATAGACAAACCTGCCCACAATATACTTTGCTGTCCTACACCTACCATGTAATATGAACATTACATAGTGAGTTTTATGTGTTTACCAAAATTACAAGTAAAAATTTAAAACTCATACAGAAGGTTGGTGAGTTCATGGAATGCATTGTAAGACAGCTTCAAAACCAAAATAAACGTTTTCTTTTTTTAAAAAATCCCCACCTCTGTGGTTCAAAGTGTAGGAATATTTTATCACATCTGGTGTTCTGAATTTTGAAAAGTGGCTTCAATGCCAGAATCTCTGTGAAGACTGCCTGACCATGTCAGAAAAATGGTAGATAGATAACACAAGCTTAAGAGACAGTAAAAGGTGAAGGTTCTGTACCCCAGTGTAGGGGAATGCCAGGGCCAATAAGTGAGAGAGGGTGGGGTAGCAGGCATGGGGAAGGGGCAGGCAACAGGGGTTTGTTTTTGTTGTTTTTATTTGTTTCTTTGTTTTTTGGAGGGGAAACTGGGAAAGGAGAAATTTACATGTAAATAAAGAAAATATCTAATAAAAAAAAGAAGTTAAAAAGTAAAAGAGCATTAGGAAGAGGCCTGAGAAGTAGGGAAGGGAGATACCCTGGTCCCAACCTCTTACATGAAACATTGAGGTAAAATATAGTCACAAGATTGAGAGTGAAGAAATAATCTAGTGTGGCAAAGGTGACAAAATAGAAGACTGACAGGTATCCTCAGCTTTCCTCAGGAAAGATTGGAATTGTTTTCAGCAAATATTTAGGAGATTTAAAAATATATAACATGACAGAATAAAAAAAAATCTACACTCAACCAATACACCAAGTTCTGAAAATTTACCCTAGAAAAATATGTTAACAAAAATAAATAGAGATACATACAAAGATATTGTTTGTATCAGATATAATATTCACAAAATGGAACAGTTTGAATTGCAAATATACACAGAGAGTTTATTAAATGTTATTGGAAAAAATCAATAGAGTACTACAAGAACAGATGTTTTAATTGTTATTTTGTTTTTTTAAGGGCCATTTAGATTACTGTATGATTTTGTGGTAAAATGTATACAGAAAATATTGAAGTGATTGGAAGAAAACAAGATAATGAGGATACTATAGTTACAAGCATGTAACAGGTATTCTATGAAACAAGAGCTTAAGAAAAATTTATATGGAGGAAAGAAATCTGCCAAAGGTGATAAGAATTATTTATTACAAATATTTTAAAACATTTTAATTGAAAAAATAACACTTGAAATTTTTGTAAAAAGGATCTATTGCATGCCATCTATGCGGATTTGAGCACTGGAAGGATCACTGACGCTGGAATACCCCTGTTCAAATGTACTCATTCATTTTTCCAAAGTACATGGCTTAAATATACAATCTTGTCTCTGCCACCCACTATATGACCCTAAGTGGGTAGTTTAAATCTTGGGGGCTTTTATTCCCTTTCTACCATGACAATTAGATTAGTAGCCATGTTTCTGTATAGACAAATGAGAAACCATAAAATTCCTATCATGTAGCAATCCCAAATTCTAAGTTTTAGGCAAAATATATAGTAAAAGGAGAAAGTGTGCTGTGAAGGTCAGGTACATTAGCAGTGGCAGAAACTACAGCCTCTTGCCTCAATAAGAAAGTAGGTAAGCAAATGGTTGGAGTAAACTAATGTAGAAGATGACCATAGAGAATGAATGACTGGTAAATCTTAGGACCTGGGCTTCTGGAAACTGGGGCACAATACTCCATCTTTTCCTATCTAGTTACCTAACTTTAAATAAGTCATTTAATCTTTCTGTTCATGTGTTCTCATCTATATAACTGGGATTCTTTAATTCATCTTGCATAAGATTTAATTCATCTTGCCTGGGGAAGATATGTTTCAAGTACTGCCCTAGTTGAATTAATCTCTGTGATATTTGAAAAATTAGTGGCTAGAAGTTGAAAGTTCAGACTCTAAACTTAGAAAGACTTGAACTTGAGCCCAATCTTAGTAAGTAAATGGCTTTGGGGGACATTAATAAGGGTGTCTGGAATTCCTTTCCCTCATCTTCAAAACAGTTTTTTAAAAAAAAGTTTCTGTGTTGCACCATGATTTGATAAATATTAAGCCCTAGGAAGAGTACACTGCAGCAATGAGGCACTCGGGAAATGTTAGCAACGTCTCCCTGCCTTGTTCTTTAGGGTCTCACATTGGAAGGAACACTAAAAAATCCTGAGTCTGTGGCATGTATCTCCTGAGAATATGGGTAAAATTGAAAGCTTTTCTTAAAAAGATGTGTTCTTCAAATAGTTGAGGACTGTCTAGTAAAAGAGCAGTTAGAAGTTCAATAAGTCACTATATGTTGTCCAAACACATTGTAACTAAGACTTTCCCTATAGACAGAGGAGGCTAATGCTGGGAGGCACTGTTTTATCTCATAGTGAGTCCCTTGTCATCACTCCTGTTCAAACACACCAAACAACACCTTTCTAATTTGTTTTATATATAATGTTAGTGTTGTCCATAGAAATATTTATCCCTACATGTCTCCTTTAATCCTGAAATGTCATGGGTAAATATTTCTAAGTATAGAGAATACACATGTGGCCATGGAACTCAAACTGAAACTTAGATGGTGAGTGAAATTTCAACAAAATACTCATGGAAATTATTCTGGGACAGTGTACCTTGTATCGCTGATCACAGGGACCCAGACAAAAAGGCAAGAAAGGAATCGTGGCAAGTACCAGAATCCTAATTATGATTTTTCTATACTGTTATATAATTAATATTCACATTATTATGGGGCATTTTAATTCTAGGCACATTGTGGTGATCATTAGACACACACTACCTTGGGCCTGACCCTGATGTGGCCATTTGAGTTTCAGTTTCAGTATCTTGAGTACAGAGGACACAACTGCTCCATCTAAAGTTCTCTATATGGAAGATGAGACAGAGAAAGTGAAAATGACAGATACACAGACTGTATAGTCAAAAGCCCTGGGTCAAATCACAGCCATACTATTTCCTCATTATTAGACCAGATGAGTTCGGTCTCTAGGATTCATGACTCATTTGAAAATGAAAGACACCAGCTCTCTTGATTTGAGAAGAGGCTGTATGGAAAGTGTTTTACTGCATTACAGAAATATTGGTTATTTCAAAACTATTTCTCTTTCTTAGCTGTGCAAAGCTTGTGCCCAGGAGTAATGGCTGAGGAAAACCAAACTACAACACCTGCATTTTTCCTACTGGGGTTCTCTGACCTCAGAGCCCTTCGGGGGCCACTGTTCTGGTTGGTACTTCTGGTCTACCTGATAACCTTGCTGGGCAACTCACTGATTATCTTTCTTATCCAAATCAGCCCTGGGCTACACTCCCCCATGTACTTCTTCCTGCGTCATCTCTCCATAGTGGAGCTTCTCTATACCACAGACATTGTGCCCAGAGTTCTGGCTGATTTGACTTCCTCACATGCTCAGGCCATCTCCTTCGGGAGCTGTGCAGCCCAGATGTACTTTTTCATTGTCCTGGGTATCTCAGAGTGCTGTCTGCTAACTGCCATGGCCTATGACCGTTATGCAGCCATCTGTCAGCCCCTGCATTACTCCATCCTAATGAACCACCGAGCCTGTGTAGCCATGGTAGGAACCTCATGGATCATGGGCATCATCACAGCTACCACTCACTCTTCCCTCATCTTCACTCTGCCTTTTCCTAGCCATCCCATCATCCCACACTTCCTCTGTGACATTTTGCCAGTACTGAGGCTAGCAAGTGCTGGGAAGCACAGGAGTGAAATTTCTGTAATGACAGCCACAGTGGTCTTTATCATGATCCCCTTCTCTCTGATAGTTACTTCTTATGCCCGCATCCTGGGAGCCATCCTGGCAATTGCTTCCAGCCAAAACCGCCGCAAGGTCTTTTCTACCTGCTCCTCCCACTTGCTTGTGGTCTCCCTCTTTTTTGGAACAGCCAGCATCACATATATCAGACCCAGAGCAGGTTCTTCTGTCACCACAGACCGCATCCTTAGTCTCTTCTATACAGTGGTCACACCCATGCTCAACCCCATCATCTATACCCTCCGGAACAAAGAGGTGATAGGAGCCCTAAAGCACATAAGAAGGCAAGTTCCCTAACCAAGGGGAACTAAGGTGTTTTCACTTGTTCATTGTTTCTGCTCCCAGCATTCAGTTGTTCAAATTAAACTTCAACCTAGCAGGATCCATAAAAAAACTCAAGTAAATAAGTCCTCCTGGTAGAAGGTGCTGGAATTGAAACATCGATGGCCTTTGTCTTGCTTCTTATTCCATATCCCAGATTCACTATCAGAGTGGGGTTTACTAAGAAGCATCAGAATAGAAGGAGTCCTTGACTTGGGAAAGAAACATCCTCTAGACTGTCCTAGATCCTGGGCAAGGTTTTGGCCATATCAGTAGCCAGAGAATCATGTAAGTCATGAAACTGACCTCCAATAGACCCCTAGAACCCAAAGAGGAGTTTACTAGCTTTTGGTTACATTTTTTTCTACTTATCTATTTTGTGATAAATTTGCTCTGCTGAGCCCTTCAAGAAGAAGAATGTCTGAGTATACTAGAAAGATCAGTATCCCTCCCAAGATATGTCTGTGAGGGGAAGACAGGCTAGTCTATATTGGGGAATGGGATTTAAGAAAACATTTTCAAGAGATCCTTCCAACAGCCCTTCTGCCTTATAGACATTCCCCTCTGGAAGAATAACTTAACCAGAAGAATCCTCTGTATGGTCACCTATCTCCTATTTTAAGTTTACTTCCACAGTCTTCTATTCCCACAAAGTCTTCTTGTATCTCTGTGTCTTCTCAAAAGCAATCATTTCAGAACTTAGCCATATACATCTTACTTATCATGTCCAACTAGCAAGTTTTCATTCATCCTGTAATGCTCAGCACAATTATTCCTCCTTCAAATTTGTTACCTCAATGCATCTAATTACTCTTATCATGCCGCAACCATTATAAACCTTTTTCAATAAATTTTAGTTATATTTTGTGTTTCTTTACTTACCACCTACGGGAAGTGCTAATATTTGAATATCACTTAAGGGAAAACTGAAATAGCTTTTAAGATCCAGTATATTCTTTTGATTCATAAGTATAAGGAAAATAAAATATACAACAGTAGAGAAATATTTTAATGATTTTATATAAAACTTCCCCCCAAAATCTTGCCTCTACTTTGTATGATATTTTGTACTTCAAAATTGTACAACATTACTTCTTTGGTATAGATTAGGTCAGCATATCACAAAGAGACACCTGTACATGTGTTTATTGTAACACTATTCATAGTAGATAAGAATCAATTGAGTTTACATCAATAGGTGAATGAATAGATAAAATCTGGTATATATACACAATGGAGTTTTACTCAGACATAAAGAATAAAATTGTGCAATTTTCAATATAATGGATATTACTGGGGATCATCATTTTAAGAAAAATAAGCAAAATTCAGATAAATATATACTTTTACATACAGAATATGACCTTTACAAGTAACACATTAAAGATAGAACAATTTGGAAGGAGAAGTATCTTCAGTTGGGGAAGACAACAGACAGTAATTGGAGAAATAAATATAATTAAAGCACTATTATATACATATTTGAAAATGTTATAATGAAACCCATTTTATACAAAATTACAATGATTAAAAAGAAATAAAACATATTAAGAGAAAAAAGATTTACTATGTTTAAAATATAAGTACTACTTGCAAGGTCTCAAAAGCTTTTTCTTACCTCACAAGCTTCAAAGAACATTTGTGAATATTTTGAGTTATTACTATCAGTTAATCTTGCATTTTGCATGATTTTCTTGATTTGCCTTTTGATATACCATACTTCATACTCATCAAAGGGAAAATCTGCCAAGATGAACTCTCAATTGAGAACATTTATGTTCCAAATACAAGGGTACCCACATTCATAAAATAAATTTTACTAAAGCTCAAAGCACACATTTGCACCTCACACAATAATAGTGGGAGACTTCAATGCACCACTCTCAGCAATGGACAGATCATGGAAACAGAAACTAAAGAGATGCACTAAAACTAACAGAAGTTATAAACCAAAAGGATTTAAACAGATATCTATAGAACATTTCATCCTAAAAAAAAAATAATATACCTTCTTCTCAGTACCTCATGGTACCTTCTCCATAACTGACCATATAATCAGCCACAAAACAGGCCTAAACATATACAAGACGAATGAAATAACCCAATGTATCCTATCAGATCACCATGGACTAAGACTGTCTTCAATAGCAACAAAAACAACAGAAAGGTCACATACACATGGAAGCTGAACAATGCTCTACTCAATAATAACTTGATCAAGGAAGGAATAAAGAAAGGAATTAAAGACTTTTTAGAATTTAATGAAAATGAAGTCACAACATACCCAAACTTATGGGACACAATGAAAGCAGTAGTAAGAGGAAAACTCATAGCTTTAAGTGCCTCCAAAAAGAAACTGGAGAGAGTGTACCTGGAAGTTCTAGAAAAAAAAAAAGGGCAAATACACACAAGAGGAGTAGACTGCAGGAAATAGTCAAACCAAGGGCTGAAGTCAACCAAGTAGAACTATACAAGGAATCAACAAAATTAGAAAATCAACAAGATAAATAAACCATTAGCCAGACTAACCAGAGAGCACAGAGACAGTATCCAAATTAACAAAATCAGAAATGAAAAGGGAGACATAACAATAGAAAATGAGAAAACTCAAAAAATCATCAGATCTTACTACAAAAGCCTATACTCAACAAAACTGGAAAATCTGGATGAAATGGACAATTTTCTAGAGAGATACCAAAAAAAAAAAAAAAAAAAAAAAAAAAAGCCCAGGAACAGGAACAGATGGTTTTAGTGCAGAGTTCTATGAGATCTTCAAAGAATAGGTTCAATTCCCAGTACCCACATACTCTTCATACTCTTCAAACTATTCCACAGCATAGAAACAGAAGGAAAACTACTCAATTCATTCTATGAAGCCACAATTATGCTTATATCTATACCAGACAAAGATCCAACAAAGAAATCAAATTCAGACCAATTTCACTTATGAATATTGATGTAAAAATACTCAATAAAACTCTCACAAACTGAATCCAAGAACACATCAAAATGATCATTAACCATGAGCAAGTTGTCTTCATCCCAGGGATGCAGGGAAAGTTCAATATATGGAAATCCATCGATGTAATCCACTATATAAACAAACTCAAAATAAAAAGCCACAAGATAATCTCATTAGGTGTTGAGAAAGCATTTGAAAAAATTCAACACTCCTTTATGGTAAAAGTCTTGGAAAGATTAGGAATTTAAGGCCCATACCTAACATAGCAAAAGCAATATACAACAAACCAATGGCCAACTTCAAATTAAATATAAAGAACTTGAAGCAATCACACGAAAACCAGGGACTAGACAAGGCTGTCTACTCTCTCCTTACCTATTGAATTTAGTACTCAAAGTCCTAGCCAGAACAATTACGTAACAAAAGGAAGTCAAAGGGATACAAATTAGAAAGGAAGAAGTCAACATATCACTATTTACAGATGATATGATAGTATACCTAAATGATCTCCAAAATTCCACCAGAGAAATCCTAAAGCTTTTAAACAACTTCAGGAAAATGGGCTAGATATAAAATTAACTCAAACAAATTAGTAGAGTTCCTCCACTCAAAGTATAAACAAGCTGAGAAAGAAATTAGGGAAACAACACCCTCACAATAGTCACAAATAATATAAAATACCTTGGTGTAGCCCTAACCAAGCAAGTGAAAGATCTGTTTGACAAGAACTTCAAGTCTCTGAAGAAAGAAATCAAAGAAGATCTCAGAAGATGGAAAGATCTCTTATGTTCATGGACTGGCAGGATTAATAAAGTAAAAATTGCCATCTTGCTGAAAGCAATCTACAGATTGAATGCAATCCCCCATAAAAATTCCAAACTCAGTTCTTCACAGAGTTCTTCACAAAGAGCAATTTGCAAAATTATTTAGAATAACAAAAAACCCAGGATAGCAAAAACTATTCTCAACAGTAAAAGAATTTCTGGGGGACTTGCCATCCCTGACCTCAAGCTATATTACAGTGCAATAGTAATAAAAACTGTATGGTATTGGTACAGAGACAGGCAGAGAGATCAATGAACCTACACACCTATGATCACTTGATCTTTGACAAAGGAGCTAAAACCATCCAGTAGAAAAAAAGGCAGCATTTTCTTTTTGTTCTTCTCTTTTTTTTTTCATTTTTTTATTAGAAATTTTCTTTATTTACATGTCATATGATACCTCCTTTCCAAGTTTCCCCTGAGAAGAAACAAACAAAAAAAAACCCTGTTCCCTCTCCTCTGTCCCTGCTCATCAACCCACCCTCTCCCACTTCCTGGCCTTGGCATTCCCTGACACTGGGGCAGAGAACCATCACAGGACATAGGACCTCTCCTCCCATTGATGACCAATTAGGCCATCCTCTGCTATACATATGCTGCTGGAGTCATTAGTCCCACCATGTGTACTCTTTGGTTGGTGGTTTAGTCCCTGGGAGCTCTGAGGGTACTAGTTAGTTCATATTTTTGTTGGCCTTAAGGGGCTGAAAGCCCTTCAGCTCCTTGGGTCCTTTCTCTAGCTCCTTCATTAGGGACCCTGCGCTCAGTTCAATGGATGGCTGTGAACCTCTACTTCTGTGGAGTACTACTCAGCTATTTAAAACAACGAATTTATAAATTCTTAGGGAAATGGATGGATCTAGAGAATATCATCCTGAGTGAGGTAACCCAATCACCAAAGAACACACATGGTATACATTCTCTGAGAAGTAGATATTAGCCCAGAAGATCGGAATACATAAAGTACAATCCAGAAACCAGAAGAAACTCAAGAAGAAGGAAGGCCAAATTGTGGATACTTCATTCCTTTTTTTTTTTTTTTTTTTTTTTTTTTAGTATAGTATAGAACAGAATTTATTCAGGGCACGGCATGGGTAGTGGCGTTAAGAAGGTAGCAGAGGCAGAGTGAAGGAGAGAGTAGAGAAGTAGAGGCCGGCCATGACCACATGGAGAGAGGGGGAAAGTGAATGGGGAGAGAGGAGGAACAAAGGGGCAAGAGGCAAGGGAGAGAAGCAGGAGTGAGAGCACTTCATTCCTTTTTAAAAGAGGGAACAAAATACTCATAGAAGGAGTTGCAGAGACAAACTATGCAGCAGAGACTGAAGGAAGACCAATCCAGAGACTGCTCCACATGGGAATCCTTCCCAAATTCAATCATCCAATCCACACACTATTGTGGATGCCAGCAAGTGCTGGATGACAGGAGCCTGATATAGCTGTCTCCCGAGAGGCTCTGACAGTACCCAACTAATACAAAAGACAGCATTTTCAATAACTGGTTCTGGCTCAAGTGGTGGTCAAGAAGCACCTAAAGAAATGTTCAGTATCCTTAGACATCAAAGAAATGCAAACTAAATCAACCCTGAGATTCCACCTCACATCCGTCAGAATGCCTAAGATCAAAAACTCAGGTGATACCAGATGCTGGAGAGGATATGGAGTAAGAGGAACACTCCTCCATTGTTGGTGGGATTACAAACTGGTACAACCACTCTGGAAATCAGACTAGAGGTTCCTCAGAAAATTGTGCGTAGTACTACCTAAGGACCCAGCTCTACCCCTGCTGGGAATAAACCCAAAAGATGCTTCATCATATAACAAGAACACATGCTCCACTATTTTTATAACAACCTTATTCATAATAGCCAGAAGCTGGAAAGAACTCAGATTTCCTTCAACAGAGGAATGAGTACAGAAAATGGGGGACATTTACACTGTGGAGTACTACTCATTTATTAAAAACGATGAATTCATGAAAGTATTAGGCAAATAGATGGAACTAGAAAACATCATCCTGAGTGAGGTAACCCAATCACAAAAGAACACACATGGTATATACTCAGTGATGCCATGCCCAGTTCAAAAGCAGAGAGACACTTAAAAAACTTTGTAACATGAATGTAATATTTTTATTATTGATTTTAGAGTATAGATTGTTTAAAATTGGGCTTTGTTTTCTAAAGGTTATGGTTATGGCCTAATATTACATAAGAAATTAAGAAAGTATGATTAAAATTGACAGTGTTCCATTGGCTGCAGTTTGCAGTTTGATTGCAAGCTTAAGAATCTTAACTCACCTGTATTTCGTAGTTATGAAAGACCCCCGGAGCTAGGGAGACCCTCAGTCAAGTCTCAGGATGACATGACCACCCAATAACTCATGAGAGACCAATGATCTTGCTGCAAGCACACGAGGTTTATTTGGGATAGGCTGGTACCAGGGTCGAACTCGTAACCTTGCAGGCCAGAGGAGTTCGACCCAGAACACAAGGAGTAAGGGGTATTTAAAGGGAAAAATCACAAACCAGGGGGAGTGAGGGGGAATTCCAACCCAAGGTATTCAGTCAGTTAGGGAGGGGAACATATTGATTCTAGGAACGTAATCTTCATCTACCAGTTGGCGGGGTGGAGAGTCTCGGCAGGTTGGAGAGCCTCGTGAACCAGTTGACCTTCATTCCTAGTTCCGTCCTCATTGTGGATCAGTCAGGAGGGGCAGGTATATGGAACCAGAGCCCTGAGGCTCTGAGTTAGCCAAGTTCCTGGAACTGGCTAGTCTACATTCTTGGCTCAATACAGAGGTTTTCCATGCCCTTTTAGGTAAAGGTTATACATTATACATTTCTACTGACACATTTCTATTAAATGCTCTTATTTAAAATTCTAAAATTCTCCAGCCCTTCAGTTAAGATGGTTAAAAGAGTAGTAAAAGTTAAAAAGCAGCTGTGGCCAGTATGGGCCTGCTGCCATCTTTAAGAACAAGCTTAATTAGATAGAGTGGTAAAAACAAAATTTTAGATTGGAAAGAAGATCTCAGTGAAAATTTATTTGGTATCAAACAGGCTCTTGATAAATTGTTTCAAAGGAGTTTGTTCCCTAAAAATAGTTCAGAGACACTCAAGTGGAGTTTCTTTTCATTACAAGCAATGCTTTTACAGCACTAAGGTTATAAAAAAATGTTTTAAGTATAAATCAGCTTGTAAAGGGGTCAGGGATAAACAGCAAAATTGCCCTTGGAATCAGACCTCACTACAGGAGCAGTGTAATCTTTGGGTGTGACTCAGGTGGAATGATCAGTGAAATATTTACATTTGAGTTAATGCTAAAGTGCACAGAGGCTTCAGTAAGGCCTGAGAGGCATTCCTTTTGTTTTACAAACCAGGGCTAGGGTAGTCTTCCTGGTTTTGCTTCTCCCTTACCTCAGGGGAATAGTTTTTAAGACAAAAACAGCATTATCACAAATATATCCAGGTGTGGCTGAAATTAATTTTAAACTTGAGATTTATGGAGAGTCAATGAGGTCATAGAACTTATACAAGCATTACAACCTGACTTGCCTACTTCATGTAAAGTTACTGTGTATTTAGGAGGTTGTTTTTCCCTCTACATCCTGGTAGTTTTGAAGATTTTATTTGTCTCTGCTTCAGTACAAGAAGCTAAGACTTTGAATTTCTCAGTGTAAGTTAACTATTAAAGCCTCAGCTATATCAAGTGGGTTGTATCAAGAAAGAAAAGATAAGTTGGTTATTTCAAGTTACTTTAGACTCATCTTAAGCTCACCAGAGGACTTAAGCCTTTGTTAGATATTGTCTGGTGAGGGACAAACAGCTTTACAGAAATCAGAGTGAGTTTCTATCACTTGTTGTCAATCGTGATCAATTACAATCAAATGTTTAGTTTTTTGCCCACAGCAATTCTTTGGCAAAAGAGAGCATTAATATAAATTGATCTTTTCTCATATTCAAAATAAAGTTTTAACATCCTATCAAAAGCTGGTGTAAATAAAATATAAATAAATAAAGTAAATAAAGTGTAAATAAAGTAAATAAAGTGTAAATAAAGTGTTGAAAGACCCCCAGAACTGGGGAGATCCTTACTCAAGTCTCGGGATGATGCGACCACCCAATGACTCACGATAGACGGAACTTGCTGCAATCACATGAGGTTTATTGGGGATACTGGTACTGGGTCGATCTCATGACCTTGCTGGCCAGAGTTCGACGCCGGGGTCGATCTCGTGACCATGCTGGCCAGAGTTCGATGCCGGACACAAGAAGTGTGGGATATTTAAGGGAACATCCACAGGCTGGGGGTGGGGAGAGGGTTACCAAGGAAATCAGAACATAGAAACAGTGGAAAATTTCAGAGGGACCTGACCAAGGTATTCAGTTAGAGAGGGGAACAATTCATTCTAGGAATGCAATCTTCATCTATCGGTCTGCAGGGTGGAGAGTCTCATAAACCACTAGACCTTCATTCTTAGTTCCGCCCTCATAGTGGATCATTCAGGAGGGGCAGGTATCGGTAGCCAGAGCCCTGAGGCTCTGGATTAGCAAAGTTCCTGGAACTAGCTACTCCACCTTTTTTTGGCTTGTGGCAGAGGTTTTCCATGCCTGCTTTTAGGTAAAAGTTATACATTATACATTCTAAGATTCTCCAGCCTTTCAGTGTAAATAAAGCCATAAAGGTATCTTAGAAAAAATGTCTAAAACCTGAGGAGACATCTAGTTCTTCAAACAGCAATTAAATTGGTTATTGCAAAATATTGATTGACATTTGGCTTATTACATAGTGTAGATTTTTAGACAAAATTAATAATTATCCAATAGACAGATTGTTAAGATTTGCTTGTATGGATGCTTTTATATTTCCTGTAAATTTATATGTGCATCCCATGATAAAAATACATTTACAGGCCTTCTATGGAAGAAAAATATATGAGATTGGATCACATGTTTGGCACAGATATCTGAACTACCTGCTATAGTCACTGTTTTAAAGTGCTAAAATCAAACTCCTAGTTTATATACTGATAACATATATATATATGTATATATATATATATTGCAACTCCAAGCAATTGTAAACACTGATATATATCAGTGCTTACAATTGCTTGGAGTTGTTCCTTTTTAGATATTACTAATTCTCAAATTGTTCACACTTACACAACTAAAGTTAAGAAAAAGTACTGTTCCTTTAGAAAATTGTCTTTAGATATCTTAAACTGCCTAGACGAGACCCTTAAGGCAATGTTACAGCAGATTTGTATCCCAGGAAGATTATAGACTTTACACAAAAAAATTTGGCCATATAATTTTATTTTTTGTATCATCATAATGGTAATGACTTGTGATGATAATTTTGTATTTTTAGAGAATATTTTATAACTTTTCAGGCTTTACAAGTAATTGTTTAACATGCAAATTGCACTCTGAAACATTTGGCTTTCAAACAGAAAAGGGAGAGTTGCATCCCTGTGCACATTATTTAAATCATGCTTTTTAATTAAAAAAAATTAAAATTGGATGCCAAGGATGGCACTCTACAACCAGGCATAATTATGCCTAGGTAAAGTGGAATAACCTTTTAACTGAAGCCTAGAAAAGGCCCAGAGGTTTTAATCACCTCGAGAAGTGGGTGTATTTATGTTCTTTCTACAGAATGCAGAATCTCCAATCTAGATCCCAGAAAGACTGGTCCAACTGGCCCTGCCTCTCCTGCTCACAAAGACTTGCTGAGAAGAGGAGGGAGAAGAACAAGAGAAGCAGACATCCACCACAGACTGCAACAATGAGAACCACTAACGCTGTTGCTGTTCAGTCAAATTTGTTTGGACTTATTGCTGCTATGACCTTTTCTTGTGTCTCTTATCCATATGCTATGTTGTTTGTAAGTTAGGCTAGCTACTAAGTGTCATACCTCATTTCAGTATATTTGTGTCACACCATTACCCTATAAATCAACTATGGATTGGGAAAAAACTAAGGCCCATTTGCAGGGAGTGTGGAAGGATACAGATATTTCCCACAATATGGAACAACTGAAGACAGAAATTTCAGATATTAGCAAAAGTCATTTAGATACTTGGAACATTGATGAATTGGCCAGTGATTTAAAAAATAATCTAAGCACAATGAATCCCATAGACTGGGTTCAGTATATAATCTTGCTTGCTATTATTAATTGACATTTTAGATCCCTAGCCACGATGAGAAGGGACCTTCTGGAACTTCATTTGAAAAATAATAAAAAAGGGGGAAATGTCACGACCATGTGTCTACTCCAGTTAAGTCTACAATATCCGGGGTAAAAGCCTGATTAAGGACAAGAGGCATTATGACATGAAAGGGAGTTTGTGGCTCCTGTGTATTTGGTTAGTCGTTGGCATCTCCTAACTCAGACATGTTCCAGATTAGTCTTTCCAATTCTCAACACGTCTTCTTATTCAGGCATAAAGGTACCCCAAGAAATGATTCATAAATAGCTAAGATTGGGCATTGTCTCCTGGCCAGCACAACCTTCCAATATATCCTAATTTATTTCCAAGCTGTCCTTAGCTTGGAATTTCTCACAAGGGATCTGCCTTATCAGATAGGATGTCCTCAGAGTAAGCAACAGAGGTCAGGCACATAGTTAGAATTCTCAGGGAAGTCTCACAGTAGACAGAACTGTTTTATATACTAGAGAATAATCGAAGGGCTTCCCTCACTTAAGGGCATTAGCAGGAACTGTTAGATCGGAACTTCCAGGTGCTTGCCTCCAGCAGACCAAGAGAATTAGCATGGGAATATCAAAATAGCCCTAGCGGGGAGGGCACCATTGCTCTTCCTCTTCACACCTGGATACCTGATCTTAACGACCTTGATGTAACTATCACCTGCCTTTGTGACTTTTGTCATTCACCCTGTTTTCTGTATACCATATAAGCCTGGTTTTCACTTTGTGCATGGGGTAAGACTTAGACTTGGACAGATTCATTCATTCTGATTCAAGCTTTAAACCTCATGCAGTCCACAGCTCCCAGGACCCAGAGCACTTGGGCCCGAGGGGATATAGTGCATGTCCAGAAGAGGTGGCTGCTTTAGACCCAGTGTGTTTCAGGTGGCTTCAGATGTACCTCAACTGCTGAGCTGCTAGATTTTTCATTTTTCTTTTGCAATGACTATAAAAACCTCATGTCATTTTTAAGAAATACATTCAGATCCTGTACTTCCATGTGTCATCTCTGCAATCATTTCTTCACCGACATCTTGTCGACCTGACTAGGACCCCGTTTCTCCCGTGGGTTGAGGGAGGCTCAGACTGGCCAGCCCGCAGCACAGTGATAAGTGGATATTAGCCCAGAAGTTCAGAATACCCAAGATACAATTCACAGACCACAAGAAGCTCAAGAAGAAGACCAAGGTGTGGATACTTCAGTACTTCTTAGAAGTAGAAACAAAGTACCCATGAGAGGAGATATAGACAAAGTGTGGAACTGAAGGAAAGACCATCCAGAGACTGTCCAACCTGGGGATCCATCCCATATACAGTTACCCAACCCAGACACTATTGTGGATACCAACAAGTGCTTGCTGATGGGAGCCTGATATAACTGTGTAACCCTCCTGCTTGACCCTGCCTGCCTCTCATAACCACACCTCTCTGCCCACCTCCTGCTATTTGCCACGCCTCTCTCCTGGTTCCAGTTACATCGGAAGTCCCACCTCCAGAAACCAAATAAGGAGCTGCTGATTGGGCCAGCATGCTGACGAACTTGGGGTAGGGGTTTTGCCTTACCTATTCTACCTGTTGGCTTGTAACAAAGATTATTAAATGAAAGATGGCTGAGTGATCATACTTGAGGGCTGTCTAGTTTTTTAAGAACCTTCCACGTGGATTAAGGTAACATAATGGCTTGCCAATTTCCCAACTCCATATTCCAGAAAACCCATTCTTATTGTTGCCGCTGGCCGGCAACATAACTGTCTCCTGGGAGGTTATGTCAGAGCCTAACAGATACAGAGGCTGATGCTCACAGCCTACCATTGAACTAAGCATAAGGTCCCCAGTGGAGGAGTTAGAGAAAGAACTGAAGGAGCTGAAGGGGTTTGCAACCCATAGGAATAACAATATCAACCAACCAGACTCCCTACTCCCAGAGCTCCTAGGGACTAAACCACCAACCAAAGAGTACACATAGAGGGTCCCATGGCTCCAGCCATATATGTAGCAGAAGATGACCTTGTTCCACATCAGTGGAAGGAGAGGCCCTTGGTCCTGTGAAAGCTCAATGCCCCAGTGTTGGGGAATGCCAGGGCAGTGAGGCAGGAGTGAGTGGGTGGGGGAGCACCCTTATAGAAGCATGGGGAGAGATGATGGGATAGGGGGTTCCAGAGAGGAAACTTGGAAATATAAATAAATAAAATATCCAGTTAAAAAAAGACAGTTCTCTTGCATGTAATAATAATACAGTTCCAATTGATTTTATAGTAGTTCTTCTTTTAATTTTAAATTTGATAGAGGTTATCTTGAGACATAATTGATATGCATGAAACTTCATTTAAGGAGCATAATTCGCTAACTTTGGATATATGTTTACATCCACCATCATCACAATCAAGTTAATAATAATATTCATAAGCTTCAAAACCCATTTCATGTCTCCCATTTTTCTAATTTTATAACTTATTAAGAATATTTAGCTAGGCAGTGGTGGCACACTCCTTTAATCCCAGCACTTAGGAGGCAGAGGCAGGCAGATTTCTGAGTTCGAGGCCAGCCTGGTGTACAGAATAAGTTCCAGAATGCCAGGACTACACAGAGAAACCCTGACTCGAAAAACCAAAAACACAAACAAACAAAAAAATTATTCAATTTAATAACTAAAATGATACAACCTTTGGTCAGAAATTTTCAATTTCTCTAATTTCTCAGATCTGGCAACTACCATTCTACCCTCTGCTCTGAGCTGGATACAGTGACTCCAGCATTACTTGTCAATTCGTGATGGGATTGTTCTGTTCAGAAATATCTCCAAGTTCATTTGTGTGTTGCATATATCAAGATTTCCTTATAACTTAAGGCTGAGTAATGTTCCACTTTATGTATTTCATACATTCTTTTTTAAAATTCTTTCTTTTTATATTATACTATGATTTTTCACTAATCTGCAGATAGACATTTAGGTTATTTCTATATCTGCCTAGTATAAATGATGATAAAAATATGCATGTATAAAAGTGCCTGTTGAAGGTCACTTTTTCAGTTCTTTTGCACATATATCCCAAGTAGGTGTTCAGGGTAATATGGTATTATTGTTTTTACCTTCCCATTAACAGTGTATATGTTGTTAGTAATTTTTTGTTTGTTGTCATTATTGTTGCTGAGAGAAAGTCAAACTACATCTTCAAAATGGCTTGGAACTTATACTCCTTTAATGTGAGCCTCTCCAAAATCTGAGGTTACAAGTATGAGCATTGTGCGACTACCACTTCCATGTTTCTCATTCATATTTTCCCAATGAGAAGAGATTTTACAAATTGTCCCCAGTGTAAGGTCACTCCTTAAGTATATTTAAGTCCACTGCCTGTTTTATCAATTGAAATATATATTATCCATTTAAATTGATAGTTTCTTGAACATTTTGAAAATTAGCTGCTCACCTATGTATTTGAGTATTCTTTTCTATTCCATAATTTGACTTTTTTCTCTATTATTTGCTTTACTGCACATAATCTTTTCAGTTTGTTGTTTACCCATTGGTGTATTTTTGCTAAGTTTCTAGATAACAAACAAAACACTAGTAAGAAGCTTAGTTTATGAAGCTTTCTTAGTGTATTTTCTCCTAGAAATTTCCGTGTATGTGCTATGTTTAAGCTTTTCATCTAGTTTACAGGAAAGGACTGTGCAAACAGACTCTGCACACGGACACAGTGCTCTTTTCTTCACATTTATATATCCCTTTGGTTTGTGCCCAATTTTAATTTGCATACTATATTATTTATTTATCCTATTTATTTACTTACTATAATCCACTTCTTAGTTTTATGTTCATTTACAATGTAAGCCTAATACCCAATTTCATTTCTTTGTATATCAATATCCATTTTTCTGAACTCAACTTATCATAGAAACTAATCCTTCTAATTGTGGATTCTTGGTACATTGTCAAAGATCAGTTTCCTGTGTATTCATGAACTTATTTATTATTCTCCAGTCTAAACAATTGGTTTACATATTGATCTCTATGCTAATACCATACTATATTAACTACAGTAGATTTCACATAAACTTTGAAATCAGGATGTACAATACCCACAACTGTGTTATTCTTTCTGAAGATTGATTTAACTATTCAAAATTTGGCAGTACATATCATTTTTTTCTTTCTATTATAAATACTATTAAAATTTTGACAAGAATTGCACTGACTTCACAAAATATGTTGCATAAAATAAGCAATAGAACATTATTAAGTCAAGTTAAATCCATCTGTTTTATAGTTAATTCATCAATAGTCTCACCAACAAACCTTCTATCTTCTTAAGTTTATTTTATTCTTTCATGTTATTGTAAATGAGGATGCGTATTTGATTCTTTACAAAGATTTTGTTTTATATCTTGATGATTAATTGAGTTTAACTGAGCGTTTTTTTTTGTTTTTTTTTGTTTTTTTTGTTTTTTTGTTTTTTTGGTTTTTTGGTTTTTTGGTTTTTTGAGACAGGGTTTCTCTGTGTAACCCTGGCTGTCCTGGAACTCACTTTGTAGACCAGGCTGGCCTCAAACTCAAAAATCTGCCTGACTCTGCCTCTCAAGTTCTGGGATTAAAGGTGAGAGCTTCCACTGCCTGGCTCTTCTTCACTTTCTTATATTAGGATCCCCAAATGGAACAATTGCCCCAGCCTTAGCCTCACATGTTCTAGTATTACAAGATGTCTTTGTGAGTTTCTCCTTCCCTTGTCTTAGCATTCTTTATTTGGTGGGACTACCTTATCTCATCCTTTCATTGTTCCCCTATTCCCTCATCTTCATTTTTCTGCTGCTATAATAGTGATCCCTAGTCTTAGTTGTCAGGAGCCATAATAGGACAAGCTAATAACTAGCAGGTGACCTTCCTTAGATGATTTGCTTCAGATTATCATATAATCTGCAACAGATTCACTCCTATGAGGCAAGGTTGTAAGATAATTCATTTTAGGGAAGACTCTTGCTATTACTATGCTTTTCCTAGTATTATTAAGCATATATAACAGTCACTAGGTATTATCCCACCCTTTTGAGCAGATCTCTGCAGATCTACAAAGATGTACTGTCTTGTAGTGATGTTATATAGATGACTTCTTAATGATGATTCTCAAATTATATCAATGATTATTAAGCTCTTTTATGTTGGGACTGCTATTAGGTCCTTTTCTGATAGTCAAAACTGCAATGCTAACTCTGTCACTCTCCCATGTGTCACCAATTAATTGCTCTTGGATAGTAATCAGACTTTTTCCTACTCAGAGCTCTTTCCAAGAGGTTGACCGATGGCCATAAAAAGGAAACTAATGACTTATTATAGGTGCTACAACAGAAGATAAAATATTGACTGGGTTTATCTATATAAAATTTCATTAATAGCTTACCTATGGTTTTGTAAGAATTGAGCAAACAGGGACACTTTATAAAAATACCGAAGAGCCAGGAATGTCCATTAAGCCTAAAGACAGAGAGCTTTAGAAGAATTTACTTATCAAACATCCTCAGGAGATCCCCTAATTGTGGGGAATAATGCCCTGTTCCAGGAAATGCCCCCAAGAGGCGGTGAATCTCCCCCAATCTCTTCTATGTGCAACAGGTATCTCCTCCTCATCTGGGGCACAAAGGTCAATGGAAGCAAAGAACAATGAGCTCCACCAATGAGAGATAACCAATTCATACTGTAAACCTATGTTCTGGGAGGGTATAAAAAGTGTGTGCTTTTGTTTCTCAGAGTTACCTTGGCCTGAATTCAAGATGACCCCATTATACTAGATTATTAAAAACCTCTTGCTGATTGCAGTGATCTCTGTGTCTCTGTGTCTTTGTGAGTGGGTTGACATCCTGGATGTAAGACTTGACTCTCCAAATCTTACAGTTTTAAACTTTGAGTGAACCTGTAGAGCTGTAATAGGTTATGGATGTTTATCCACTTTTAATAATATGCATGTAAACATTCTCTGTTGTAAACTTCTATTTCAATTTATGATTTGATTTATTGTGTGTGTGAACTTGTGATGAACTGTTTAACATGTGATCATGTATTCTGAAAGATGTATAAGTACTGAGGAAGAAGAGATGAGAAAAAAGTTTTTCCCTTAGGAGAACATTTTTCCCTGCTTAGGATCTTTCTGCTTTCCCCTTTTTTTTCTTAAATAGCTTTAATAGGAAACTCTTTACAGCTTAGTAATAAATACTATAGTCATTTTTATAAGTGTCATTTTTTTCTTCCTGTGACTTCTGATTAGCAAGCTGAAAGTTAGAGCTTTGCAGTTCCTTCTACAAGATAGAACAAAGGCCACTTTACTTAATGCCTGCCTCTCCTGCCCACTCTTAGACTACAGGTGTCAATCTCCTAAACCAGAAGCTTTTACCCTTGAAAAGAACAAGAAAGTTTTTAGGACTTTTTAGAAGTTATCATTAGCATTTCAGTACTGTTAGAGAGCTAGAATGTAAAAGTCATAATCAATAAAATCATGATAGAAATTTTCTGAAGTCTAAGAAAAAGGCTATCCATAGGTACTTAAAACAGCAAACAAACAAGACCCAGAAACTAAACTCATCACATCAGAACCAACACAGAATGTTGAAGGTTGTTGGCTGATTTTGATGTAAACATGACATGCCTAGAAACAAGGAACCTTCAATCATATTGGTCTGTGAGCACGTCTATGTGGCATTTCTTGATTGCTGGTTGATATAGGGTAGCCTAGCCCACTGTGGTACCACCCATACACATGTGGCACTGGAATGTATAACAAATGTATAACAAAGGTTAAACATGATCTGTGGAACAAGCCTATAAGCAGTGTTTCTTCTTCTTCCTTGGTTTCTGCTTCAAGTTCCTGCCTTGACTTCCCTTGATGATAGACTAATAAGTAAGATGAAATATGCCCCTTTTCCCCCAAGTTTGTGATGGTTGTTTATCACATCAGAAGAAAGCAAACTAGAATAAAAGTTGTGAGAAAAAATTATCAAGTCACATATACAGGTAACCAGTCATAATATTATATTTCTTTTTTAGATATAATTAGCCCCTTTAGATCTTGATTGAAGGTCTCCTTCTCTCCTCTCTGCTCTCTCCTTTCTCCTCCCAGTCCCATTATTATACACCCTCCTCCAATTATCCCCTCCCCTCCACCACTGAGAAAAGGAACCTCCCAGTGGGTACCAACCTGACCTGACATATCAAGTTGCATCAAGAATAAGCTCATCCCCTCCCACTGAGGCCAGACAAGCCAGCCCAGCTAGGGGAAGGAGATTCAAAGACAGGAAAAAGAGTCAGAGACAGCTCCTGCTGCAGTTGTTATGGGACCCACATAAAGACCAAGCTGCACATTTCTTCAAATGTATAGAGGGCCTAGGTACATCCCATGCATCCTCCTTAGTTGGTGATTTAGTCTCTGTGAGCCCCTATGAGGCCAGATTAGTAAACTATTTAGGTCCTCTTGTCATGTCGATGACTCCCCTGGCTCTCTCAGTCTTCCTTCCACTCTTCCACAAGATACCCAGAGCTTGGCCTAAGGTTTGGTTGTGGGTCTCTGCATCTGTTTCCATTAGTTGTTTGATGAAGCCTCTCAGAAGACAGTTATGATAGGCTCTTGTCTGTAAGCATATCACAGTGTTATTAATCATGTCAAGAATAGACTCTCTCCCAAGGATGGGTCAAGTTGGGCCAGTTGTTGGTTGGCCATTCCTATAACCTCTGCTTCATTTTTATTCCTGAACATCTAGTAGCCAGGACAAATTTGGGGTGGAAGATTTTCTGGGTATGTTGGAGTCCCCCTCCCTCCACTGGAGGTCCCATCTAAATAAAGAGATGACTACTATTGTCTCGATATCTCCAGCTGCTAGGAGTCTAAGCTAGGGTCACACCCATAGACTCTGAGAAGCCTCCCCCGACCCAGCCCTTTGGCCAGTCCCAGAAAGCCCGAACAATTTACACTCTCTTTCCCAGCCCTCCTTATCATGTCTCCATACCTGATTCTTCCCCTCTCTCCCACCCAGTGCCCTCCTTCCATCCACCTCCAATGTCTATTTTATATTCCTTTTTAAGTAAACATCAAGAATCCTCTCTAAGGACTTTCTTGTTACTTAGCTTCCTTGGGCCTCTGGAATATAGCATAGTTATCCTGTAGTTTATGTCTAATTTCGAGTAATAAGTGAGTAAATACCATGTGTGTCTTTCAGGGTCTAAATTACACCACGCAGGATGACCTCTTCTAGTTCCATCTATTTGTCATCAAATTTCATGATGTCTTTGGTTTTAATACCTGAGTAACATTCTATTATGCAAATATGCCACATTATCTTTATCCATTGTTTGGTTGATAAACATCTAGGTTGTTTCTAATTTCTGGCTGTTATGAATAAAGCTGCTATGAACATAGTTGAACAAGTGTCCTAATGTGATGGTGGAGCATCTTTTGGGTGCCCAAGGAGTGGTATACGTGGGTCTTGAGGTAGAAATATTACCAATTTTTTGAGAAACCAAAAAAATTACTTCCATAGTACTTTTACAAGCTTGCACTCCTACCAGCAATGAAGGAGTGTTCCTCTTGCTCCATATCCAAACAAGTATGTGCTTTCACTTTATTTTCTGATCTTGCCCATTATAACAGCTGTATCACAGAATCTCATTCATTTCGATTTTCATTTCCCTGTTGACTAAAGATGTTGAAAACTTCAGTAATTCTTGGCTATTAGAGATTACTCTGTTGAGAATTCTATGTGGCACTGTACCACATTTTTAAATCAGGTTGTTTGATTTGTTGTTGTCTTATTTCTTGAGTTCTTTATATATTTTGGATATTAGTCTTCAGTTGGACATAGGGTTGGTGAAGATCTTTTCCCATTCTGTGGGCTGCTATTTTGTCAAAGTGACAGTATTCTTTGCCCTACAGAAACTTTTCAGTTTCATGAGGTCCCATTTATGAATCATTAGTCTTAGTGTCTGAGCTATTGGTGTTTTGTTCAGTAAGTTATCTTTGGTTCCAGTGTATTTAAGGCAGTTACCCACTTTCTGTTCTATTATATATAGTGTAACCAGTTTTATGTTAAGGTCCCTTGATCTATGTGGACTTGAGTTTTTTGCAGGGTGATAAATTTGGATCTGTTTGCACTTACCTACGTGTAGACATCCAATTAGGCCAACACCATTTGTTAGAAACACTGTCTTTTTTTATATTGTATGGTTTTGGCTTCTTCATCAAAAAATCAAGCATCCATTGATGTGTGGGTTTATTTTGGGGTCTTTGATTCTATTCCATTAATCAACTTGTCTGGTATTTTGCCAATATCATATTGCTATATTTTTACTAGTATTGCTCTGTAATACAACTTGAAATAAGTGAAGTTCTTTTGTTGTACAGGATTTTTTAGCTTTCCTGGGATTTTTGTTTCCCATATGATGTTGATAATTGCTCTTTCAAGGTCTGTAAGAATTGAGTTGAAATTTTGATGAGAATTGAACTGAATTGGAGGATTGTTTTTGGCAAGATGCCGATTTTTAGTTTATTAATCCAACTGATCCATGCACATAGGAGAGCTTTCAATCTTCTTATATCATTCTCAATTTCTTTCTTCAGAGACTTAAAGTTCTTGTTACACAGGACTTTCCCTTGGGTAGCTAGTGCTGCCAAGATATTTTATATTATCTGTGGTTATTGTAAATGGTGTTGTTTCCCTAATTTGTTTCTCAGTCAGTTTATCAGTTTTACAACAAGGGCTACTGATTTGTTAACTTTTTATTTAGCTACTTTGCTGCAGGTGTTTATCAGCTGTAAGCATTCTCTGGTAGAATTTTTGGTGGCATATATGTGTATATATGTGTGTGTGTGTGTGTGTGTGTGTGTGTGTATGTGTATGAATATATATGTATACAGGTATATATACATATCACCTGTGAATAGCAATACTTTGATTTCTTCCTTTCCAATTTCTATCCTTTTGATTTCTTTTTGTTGTTTTATTGCTATAACCAGAACTTCAGGTACTATATTGAATAGATTTGGAGAGGGGGCAGCATTGTCTTGTCCCTAATTTTAGTGGAATTGCTTTAAATTTCTCTCCATTTAGTTTAATATTGACTATCAGGTTGCAATATGTTGTATTCATTGTGTTTAGACATGCTTGATATGGGTTCACAATTTTCAGTGCCAGAAACTTGTACACTACACATGGCAGGACCTAACTTTGGAACCAGAGTTCTAGAGTCATCTGGCCATAGTCTCAGAGCTGTCAGTTTTTGTCATTACTCACAGGTAATGGAGTCCTGAATGCAGGACCACTGTCTACCTCACTCCTCAAAGTTTGAGTCTCTTTTTGAGAAAAGCACAATCATGTGGGAGGAACAAGTGGAAAGGCCTTTTTCCTTTACTCTTCAGAAGGCATCTTCTGAATTGTTCTAAGGAAGAGTACAAACAGGAGAATCACCAAGGACATAGTTACTATAAGAGTAAATACTGCTGGGTGGTGCTTGTACATGCCTATAATCCCAGTGCTTGGGAGGCAGAGGCAGGCAGATCACTGAGTTTGAGGCCAGCCTGGTCTACAAAGTGAGTTCCAGGACAGCCAGGTCTATACAGAGAAACCCTGTCTTGAAAAAAAAAAAAGAGTAAATACTTTTAAGAAAAATGCTATCAAATCTTTGTATATGTAATATGTCACTTACAGAAAGAAAAATAAGAAAACAGCAACAAAAAATGTGACATGCAAGCATTATAGCAAATACTTTTGTTGCCTACGGGTATGCATATGAGAAATCATGGAATGCAGGCTATCAAAATTAATTTTCTTACAAAAGAGAAATTTCCAAGATAGAAATATGTGAGAGTTCTTAAGTGAATATTTGACAGTATTTATATAATGATGGTCATGTTCCCACTTACACTCAGTAGGTACATGGCCAACAAAAAGGAGAATCTCACAATTCATAACTCTCAGCACTGTAAGGGCAGAGCAAAAAATTCTGTAATTTTTCTGTAATTATTATAGCTAAGCTCTGGATTCTAAAAGGTCTGAAGATACAACGAATGGCAGCTAGTAATATCATATCAAATATATGGAGTATATGGTGAATTAGTTATCTTTGAATTGAGAGCTTGTAACCAAAGTTGTTAGGGCAGGAAACAATCAACCTCTATTTTAAAAGTTAAAGTATATTTTATTCCCAGTTTGAAAGTTATCTATCATATATTTTTGATGACAGAATTTGGAAATTATTACTTTTAAGTTGCAAACTTTTTAAAAGTTAGCTACGAAATATAGTCTTGAGGTTGAAATCATGTATTTCTGATCTCTGCTCTGACTAATTGAGAACTATCTATGCAGAAACACTGATGCAAGAATTGATAAAAATGTATCCATGGCATAAGAAAACAAGTTCAGTTCTTGATTTAGAAAAATAAGTACTAGTGTAGATGGAACTACATAGATACTCAGCTTCATCCTTTTCCAGGCATACTCTCAACTTACTTTGCTGATTATGTATAATAAAGGAAATTTTCTGTCCTAGATGAGAAATATTATGTTACTTTTATCAGGCTGTAACTTTTATAAAGTCACTTAATTATTGAAATTTAAGCACATTAAGGTTCTTTCTTGTTATAAATTATATTTCTAATCTAAACTCCAATTAGTAAGGATGAAAAAATTGAGTTACCATACTTCTAAATTTTTCATTGTGATATTTAAATGCTGTGTATATTGTGACTTTTCTGATATTTCTAGTTGTACAGGCTTCCAAAGTCTTCTTGAAAGCCTCAGAGACATTTTGCCTTTTGGAATACAATACAAGAGGAAACTGTGAAAGGAAAACAGCATTACCATCCCCAGAGATAGAAAAACAAATGCATGTCTGACTAATTAATTTTGGCAACCCTCTATGCTAGTTCCTTTGGGAGGCATTTTGTATTGTGAAAATGTAGAATGCCATCTGTGACATTAAGCTTCCCATGAAGCAAAGAAAAAACCTGATGATAGATTGCTTGTTGATAAATTGTCCTCTCAATTCCTATTTTTAGGGAAAAGACACTCACTTTCATACTTTAGTGGTTTTCAAGAAGATAAAATGAATTTCAGGCTGGAAGCATAACTATTTCATAAAAAAAATTTCGACCTGGAGAATCCATACCATAAATCAAAGTGAAAGCATAATTTTTCAGGGTGAATGTGAATGACCTTAGGAAAGAACTTGAGTTTTGGTTGAGAGAATTTGAGAAGTAGTAAAGACTTCTCAAAGTAAATTTAGAGCAGCTGAGGATTTAGAGAGGGTACATTAGATTCATCCTCAGGATGTTGAGATGGCCTGCTATTCCAGCTCCTTGCCTGACCTGACACTGTTTCCAGAGATTTGCTCCCAGAACAGCTTCAGAAATAGCTGCTCATTCCTAATGACCTTTGTTCATCCAGTCTTTCAGACAGATCCAGTCAGAACTTCAGTTAAACCCTGAAATTTCAAAGGATACAGAGACTGGGTAACAAATGCTAAAGCTAACTTTAAGTCTAATCAATTTTTCCAATTTTCCTACCCCTCACCCATATACTCTCAGCTTACTTTGCTGATTATCTGTAACAAAGGAAATTTTCTCTTTTAGGTGGGAAATATTATGTTATTTTTATCAGGCTATAGCTTTTATAAAGTCACTTAATTATTAAAATTTAAATACATTAAGGTTCTTTCTGTTATATATATTCATCTCCTAATTCAGCAGGAAGAAGCTACAGAGAATCACCATCCGAATTCCTCGGTTTGGGGTATCTGGTTATGGTTATTTGATAAATTATAGATAGACTGTCATTTTAAGAAATAATTTTGAAATGGTCATAATTTTGGACTAGGGAAACTAAGTAGCGAGCTTAGACTCAGAGATTTCTATCTTTCCTTTCTTCTTCTCTAACCTTTCTTAGGAAAAGGGAAGGGGGTTGAAAAGAAAAAGAGAGATAGACTAATATTATGAGAAATTAGATGTATGGGGATGGATCACTAAATTTACTCTTAAACAAAACATTTTATAACCATAATCTTACTTTGGTAGAAATCTTTAAATTTTGATGCAGAATTGAAGTTATATTTTCTTACATTGATACAGAACTTATATATTGATTTAGGTTTAAGGATTTCACTGGCATGAATTTTTGTATATGGTTACAAAATTTAAAATTAATATTGTTACTCTTAGGTAGGCATTGTGTCTATGCAATTCATTTAAGAATATTAGGCTTAGACCCAGTCCTTCTAATAGCTGTTATTACAAACTGTTTAGGATGATTAAGTATTACAAGTTAAAGGTGAGATAGTAATCTCATGGTAATATTAGATTCTGACTTAATTGCAATAAAAATTATTGAAATAGTAAATAGTTAAGAATATCTATGTTTAACAATTCAGTTATATATAAGTGGTCTTCACAAACATCAGAGATCCACAGCATATGGTATTTAAAATCATTTCATTATTAATAGATCTTTTGACTAGAAGACATGTCTGTTCCTTATAGTACCCCCTTCCCACATCAAGGAAGACATTGAGCATCCTTGAGTGCTAAGTTCTGCCAAGACAAAGTAAGCTGGTCCTTCAACATCCCTGCTTCACTTAAGGTCTATTAGATGGTTCTGGGCCAGAAGGCCTAAGACATTATTCCATTGTTCTAAGAAGTTAGGGGACCCAGACTCTCAACTATCTCTACAAATTGTGTAAGTTTTGAAAGATATATCTTTGTGCTTCCTACATTTTAGGTAATACTTAATTCCTTCTCAGATTTTGGATAGGATTAAAGACTAGTATGGTCTTATAATCAAACTTAAGATATTTAGCACTAAAAAGGATTCTCTAGATTTGAAATGATGGTTTTCAGATGGTATTGCAAGTTAAAATCAAATGTAATTCAACTACAGAATTGTAAGTTAGGATAGATGTAGAGTAATTTGTTTAACTTGACAAATATGATGGGCTAGATGTTATAAGTGTATCTCATACCTTACAGTTTATGTAATTGTTTTAATGATGCTCAGTGTATATCTGAGAGAAAAAAGGCCTTTTTAATAAGAAAAAAAGGGGAAATGTAGCTGCTTGTATTATGAATGCTGATTTTGTTCCCCAAAACTGCTCATAGTCATGTCTGCTTATAAGACACTTATGGACCCTGCCCCAATTTGGTTCTGACTGGTAAATAAAGATGCCAGCAGTCAATGGTTAGGCAGAGCAGACAAAGGCTGGACTTGAGAATTTGCTGGGCTTGGGACAGAAAGAGGTAGTAGGAGAAGGAGATCTGCCAAGCGGGTAGAGATAGAAGAAGAGAGATGTCATGCCTGAGAAGAGTGGAGGACAGGAAGGTATCGTAGTGTTGGAGAATTTTAGAATTAAGAAAAAAGAAGTATTTAGTAGATATGTATTAGTAGGAATGTATACTGTATAAACTTTACCTAAAAGGGCATGGAAAATCTCTGTAACGAGCCAAGAATGTAAACTAGCCAGTTTCAGGAACCTGTTGGCCACAAAGCCCCCCCCCCCCCATCTAGGTCCAAGAACAAAAAGCAGGATATAAGTCATCTGGGTGGTTTCAGGGAATGGTCAGCCATAAAGTGAATAACATTGACCAGACCACATTCTTGTGAATAATGAGTGTGCAGGATGTATTCCTTATGACCCTGACTCAATCAGGTTAGGTCCCTTTAAAATTTTTCACTGTTTTTATGTTATGTTTCCTTGGTAACCCCCTCACTCCCCTAGTTTGTGATTTTTCCCTTTAAATATCCCTCACTTCTTGTGCTCAGGGTCAAACTCCTCTGCCCGGCAAGGGTAATGAACTCGATCCCAGTATACTGGCCTATCCTGAATAAACCTCGTGTGCTTGCAGCAAGATTGGTCTCTCATGAGTTATTGGGTGGTCCTATCATCCCAAGACTTGAGACACCCCCAGCTCTGGGGGTCTTACAGTATAACTGCCATGTAGCAGCTGGGAGAGTGTGGCCCAATACGGCTACCCAATTGGGTCAAGAGCAGCCAAGATAGAATATAGAATTTAGTAAGTGATAGCTCAGGATAATAGGTAGGAGTTGGATTAACCACATGGGGGTTAGGAAGTGGCCCAGTTTTGGGGCTAATTAAGGCATAGTAAAATGTAAAGGCTGAGTGTGTGTCTTTCATTTGGGAACTAGAACATGGGGGTGGGCAGCATGGAACATGCTGCCCGGATTTACATATAAAAATATTGCTACAAACATATAATGAGTTTATGCATAATACAGAGATAGAAGCAAATTAGTCTATTGAATAGATTTAATGTTTGCTTAGTAATCTAACATTGTATATGCATTGTCTATTAGAAAGGAAACAGAGCGGCTATTTATTATGAAGCCTCCCATGTAGTAATGTGAAGGTCAGCAAGGTTGTGTGTGAATTTAAGTATGTATGCCTGTATGCCTGTATATTCAGGAATGTTGTCTCTTTAGGGAATGTCTGAGAGAATGACCTCTTTCCCAGAATAATGTTGTTTCTACCAAGCCACTTTGATTCTCCTGAGTACTTATGTTTTTAAACAAAAAATAAACCTTATTTGCATATGTTTATTTTCTGTTTGTGTGTAGTGGGGGAAGGGAGAGAAGAGAGAGATGGAGAGATAAAGGGAGAGAAACAGAAAGAGAAAGAGACAAAGCACATACTAGGTAATGATACTTTGTGTAATAGGAACAGCCAGTGTTCTACAATATTTTTAGAGCATGAGGCAGAGACTGGGAAGCCTACTTGTATCTTGTAGAAATTACAAAGCTACTTTTGACACATCTATATTTTTTATTTAATCCCCTGTTTATTATTAGGGATATCCAATCCCTATGATTTTGAAAACATTTCCTTAATTTTTATTTGACTTGCCAATAAGTGCCAGGGGCCAGCCCTAGCTGTTTTTCTTTTCTCTTGGTTCCTCTTGAGGCAGCAGAGGAGGAAGAGCATTGGTGGGGGCAAGACATGGTCTTGCAAGATATTTATGGTTGCTGTTTAATAATAAAAAGGCCTATCTTAAGTTTAAGTCACTTTGCTACTGTAGCTGACCAGCCTGAGTTCTATGAGGCCAGAAACTGCATTCTCTGGTATTTGATACCTCACTATAAAACAGTAGGGGATTAAGTAAGGGATTAAACTGCTAGAGCCTTTTCCCTCTTGTCCAGATGCCTCTTGCTTATCAGGCTAGGGAATGTTTGGAGTGATAAACTTCTATTGAACCAGAAGAGAATCACACTAGCAGAAGGAGAACTTTTACACAAGCAAATATGGACCAACTTACATAAATTCATATACAAATTAATGCTTAAACATTTTTACATCTCCATACAAACCAGTTGAGCCCAGCTTACATACTTATCTCATACTTACATACTTACACACTCACACACACACACACACACACACACACACACACACACACATCCTTACTTATGTATGTGTATGGAGCAAAAGACCAAGCACCAAGAATTCACTAATTCGGGATGAAAAATGAACTCCAATATTTATTGTATAAAGAAAGAAAAAGCTTCTACCCTTTTATTGTTAAATGAATTAAAACCAAGTCTGTAAGAAGAAAGCTTTGTTCTCTTTAGTAAGACTAAGCCTGCCTTGCTATTATGAAAAGACCTGTTCTGTTCCTTGGTAAAGAGAAGCCTGCCTGTTCTCTCTGCAGCTTCTTTTGTTTCTCTTTCCCTCTGCATTGGGCATATTGCATAGTTTTTTAAGTTGCCTTAGAGTTTTTACTGTTATTCCAATCTGCATTCTCCTTCTAATCTTGTTTTCTCCTCCTACTCTGAAGTCACAATAATGCGCTTATTCTCAATGCCTTGTCTCTCAATATATGCCTTTACTTCTAAGTTCATCTTGAGGTCAGTTCTGTCTAAAAAGTGTTCTGTCTAAAGTGTTCTTCTCAGCTCAGTTCAGTTCTGTCTAAAAAGTTCTGTCTTGAGTCTAAAAAATTCTCCTCAGTTCAGCTCTGTCTAAAAGCTGTTCTGTCTAAAAAAGCTGTCCTGAGCTCAGTCCTGTTTCCTCTCTTTTTCCTTAGCACTTATACATCTTTCAGAATACATGATCACATGGTAAAAAGTTCATCACAAATTGACACATATATTCAAATCATAAATTAAATACAAAGTTCACAACAGAGAATGTTTACATGAATATCCATTAGGAGTAATTATCTGGCTAATCATTCATCATTTCTCCCAGCTCCGCAGTTTTATGGAGAGTTAAAAATCTAATAAGTTATTGGTGAAGTTTTTATAGATAAACCCAGTCAATATTTTATCTTCAGCCCTGGCATCTATAGCAAATTGTAGTTCCATTTTTATGACCTTTGGTTAATGGTTTCCCATTCTCTTAGAATGTGCCCTAAGTTGCAAAATGCCTGCTTACTATCTCAGAAGCAATTACATCATGACACTAAAACACTGGCAAAGTTCTCTATGCAGTTTTCATTATCAGAAAGAATTGAATAGTAATATTATTAAAAGAGCTTAATAATTACTAAAATTTTAGAAATTCTTATAGGATTACCATTAAGGTTTAAGAAATTATTTGTCTATATAGCATCTCTACAAGATAGTACATCTTTGTTGTTCTGCAGAGATCTGTTCAAAATGGTGGGCAAATACCTAATGATTGTTATATATGCTTAATAATAACAGGTAAAGCATATTAGTAGCAAGAATATTTTCTAAAGTGAATTTCTTCTCTGCCTTGCCTACTGGAGCAAGTCCATCATGGATTGTTTTCCAAGGCAGACTCATCTCAGGAAGACCATCTGCTTGTTATTAGCTTATACTACGATGGCTCCTGACATAAGTGGGTTTCCAAATTAGGATGTAAAGGACTATGAAAAAGTTAACTTGGATGAAATAGTTAAAACTTCCAGAAAATAAAAACTAGCCAACTAACTGCTTAAATCCAATATGTTCCTATTGGTGTAAGAGATATGCAATTTTTTTTACTGTGTCATTCAAAGCTTGTTTCACTTGCTTATTTCTCAAAGTATAAATAAATGGATTTAACAAAGGGGCAACAGATGTATTAAGCATAGATACTCCTTTATTGAGCTCCACCTGTTCTTTGGCAGAAGGTGTCACGTAGATAAAAATGCAGCTGCCATACATGATGGAAACCACAATCATGTGAGAAGAGCAGGTAGAAAATGCTTTCTTCCTCTGATGAGCAGAAGGGAATCTGAGAATTGTTTGGATAATGTATACATAAGAGAGAATCACAACTATCAGTGTAATGATGAAAGTCAGCACTGCACAAACAATGACAGTCTGCTCCAAAAACCATGTATCTGAGCAAGAGATTTTGAAAAGAGGTGATGCATCACAGAAAAAGTGATCAATGCTGTTGGAGTCACAGAATTCCAGCTGGAGGACCATGCCAAGAGGTATGATTATGACCAGCAGCCCAGAAGTCCAGCAACAGAGGACAAGGATGGCACAAACTTTGTTGACCATGATGGTCATATAGTGTAAGGGCTTGCAGATGGCCACATAGCGGTCATAGGACATAGCTGCCAGCAGAAAAAACTCTGTGGCTCCAAAGAGTCCAACAAAAAATATTTGACTGGCACAAGCATTATATGTTATGGTATTAATCCCAGTTGATATACTGTACAGGAATCTAGGAATACAGACTGTTGTGAATGAGATTTCTAAGAAGGAGAAGTTTCGGAGAAAAAAATACATAGGTGTATTAAGATGGGAGTCCATCAAGGTGAGAATGATAATCGTCAGGTTCCCCATTATGCTCAGAATATATGTCAGAAGTAAAATGACAAAAAACAGAACTTGGAGCACTGGATCATCTGTAAGTCCCAGCAAGATGAATGTTGTTACTGTGTGGTTTCTCATAACTACTTTTGCTGTTTTAGGCAATCTGCATATAAATAGTCAAATTATATAAGCATAAGAAATGAGATAAAAAATAAAATGAATGGAATGTATATTTTCAATAAGATATTATACAAACTTGTGAAATGAAATACAGGCATGCCAAAAGAAGCAATGATAAAGACCAGAAATCAATAAAATGGGAAACAAAAAAGAAAAGAAAGAATATTAGTAAAACTAAAATATGATTTTTGAAAATGATAAGTAATGATGATAAACTTTTAACCAGGCATACAGAGTTAAAACAGAAATAATAATAGCAAAGCAAACCCAAACAATACACCAAGATAAAGAAAACACATGTATTTGTCAAGAACTAAAGAGGTAAATTACCATAGATCCCTCAAGCCAAAACTAGAGTATGGCATCATTTCACCATAGATAGAAGTGGCTATTAGCAGATATCAACAACAATGATAATAAATAATTACTGATGAATAGGTAGACAAAGAAGCCTTCTGTATTGGTAAATTTTATAGCCATTATGAACAGCAGTATAAAGATTCCTTAACAAACAAACTGAGCCTGAAATAAATCTATCATATGATCCAGGTATCCCATACCTTGCTGTGTAAGGAAGAAAAATAAAGTCAGCATACTAAAGAGATTCATGCTTGCCCATAAATGGATGAACAGAGAAAAAATGTATTTGTGTATATAGGAATATTATTTAGCCAAAGAAAAGAAAGTAGTCTTGTCAGTTGCAGCAAAAATGAAGGAAATAGAAAACAATATCTTGAGTGAAATAAGCCAGATGTAGGAGTCATGAACCACATTTTCTTTTTGAAACATGGAAAAAAAGAGCAGTATGTATATGTATGTACAACAATGATTTCTTCAGGTTGGGAAGGTTGGATAAGAGGGTGGACAATAGCACATTTGCTTTGATTGTTTACATTATATGTTTGAGTGGAAACATCACACTAAAACCTAATTAACAATTAATTAACACATTAAATAAAAATGAAATAAATTCTTTAAATTGAAAACTTATAGAAACACACTGACAATTGGCTATTTCATCTCTCTAATATTCTTTATTTTATATCATTTACTGCTACTAATAATAAACAGTTCTTTATTTTATATCATTTACTAATATTTAACACACAAACTATTTTTATATGCAACCAGTAATTGCAGTGTGAGGAAGAATTTACAATGATTTATATTAATTGAATGTAGCAATTGTTAATATATACTCAGTTGAAGGCCATGATATTTAAATAAACTTTCAAGTAATAGTTCACACACATACACACACACTCACACATCTGGATCTCTATTCTTTGACATGGCTGCAATTATTCTGGTTGTTATATGCTAAATATTAGTTGTACTTATTCGATAGTCTACAATTGTTCGTTTTAACCAACCTATTACTATCATTTTCAGTGCCATAGCCAACAGTGACTAGACTTTTTGCAGCTCATCTGATTAGCTTCTATAATGTAGTCTAATGTCTTTAGACTACATTATAACAATATTGAATAAATTATAAATATATATTTTCGACTCCATGCTTCTACACCATATTTACAACTATTTGATTCTGTTTTGTCTTATACTGAGAACCGTTCATACTCTGATAGACTTCATATTCCATATTCCCAAATCATCTTTTCCCATTTTCCTTAGAACATTGGGCATAACTTCTAAGCTACCATCTCAGTTCCCTTGAGAATGGCCAGGTACATTCCCACTGAAAGTCTAGAACTATTGTCTCCTTCTCAGGTCTATTTCATATTACTCATTTCTTATTTTTCCTCCCCAAACAATGACTTTTTTTAGTTAACATTTAATTACATTTCTTTCCCCTTAACTTCTTTCCTTCCAACCCCTTCCATATCACCTCCAGTCAGTCCCCGCCTACAACTAATAGTCTCTATTTCTTTGATGATTATTGTTACATATATAAACATTCTCTCACATACATCACACATATACACACACACAAATACTATCTACTCAGTCATTTTTCATTGCTTGTATGTATACGATTTCAGGATACGATTTATTGGATAAACAAGAATCTTGTCCCTGAGAAAGCCTAATTCTCCCTCTGGCAGTAGTCATTAGTTATATGTAATTCTTTATTTAGGAGTGGACCCCATGAGGTTTCCCACCTACAATGTCTATTATTTTGCCATTATTCAAGTCTTGTTCAGGTTGCCATTTCTAGGAGATAAAGTCTCCCAGAAGACTTCCAGATCCTCTGGCCCTTACAATCTCCCAGCAAACTATGACGTTCTTGAGATAAGTGCTTGTCTTATTTTACAATTATTCAATAACATAATGCATATCTTACCCCACATCATGTAATATAATAGCTTCTTGGGGTATGAGTAAATACATCATCACTTGAGAAGCAGACACTGCATTCTTTTATATTCTTATTCTTTAAAGTTTCTACTTGATAAGAAACTGCTTTAATTATGTCCTTCACAGTAAAAGCACTATACTTAAATCAAAGCTGCTTCCTTACTAAGAGGTAATGCTGGATTTCCTAGAGGCCACAATACAGTTGTTGAGCAGCCTACGAATCATAATTGTGTTCTTCACAGTGAAGGCACTAAACTTAAACCAAAGCTGCTTCCTTGGTAAGAGGTAGAGTTGGATTTCCAAGATGCCACAATATAGTTGTTGAGCAGCCTACAAATCACTCAAACTAGGCATGGTGTCAGCAAACTACTTATGTCTCCACAGGACTTCTCACTTAGATTCTATTACAGATCATGTGAAAGTAATCAATAAAACCTAACTGTGGGTGAATTAGAGGTCTCCATCAGGTCTCTCCCCTGGGAGCTCTGAGAATCTCTCCAAAGAGGAGGGCAGAAGACTGAAAGAGTCAGAGTACATAGAGGTCATGAGGAGAACACAGCCCATTGAATCAACTAAGCAGGTTGCATAAAGGCTCACACATACAAAAAAGTTGTAGATATTTATTAGTGATAACTTTATGGTTATTAGGTTTCCCTAGTGGTCTCATAATAGTGTGAGGATACTTTTAGATTTCACCATTACTATCAGTACAATTAGTTACATTAAAAAAATATAAATATGGCATGCTAATTAAATGTGATGATTTTATTGCCTATATAATTTGGAATTTATACATTTGGAAATTATACAAGGCTTTGTAGACTTGTTAATTTTTTTGTCTGTGGTCAATACCCTCTCAAAAGAAATGACATTGAAGACATTAAATTAAATCTTATATATTTATGTGCTCTCCAAGTTAAATATACATGTATATATTTTCACACATCTGTATTATTTTTATCTATAATGAAAGTGATAGGAATTTTTTATTTTATCAAACTTCACAAAAAATTGCCTTGAGAAATAAGATATTTATATTTTAACAAATTTCACAAAAGAAAAATATCATCATAAAAAATAAGGAAATACTTACATTTTAATTTGTCTTACCTTAGATTTTGTATCTGTGTACCTAATGATCATCAGGTTGAATTTTAAAATGAATGATTTTTTGCTTAATCTGAGTAGTTAAATACAGTTGGCTAAACATAGGGATTCTCTTTATTTTTTGGAATGTTAAGGCACTGGCCTCTTAATGCAGAATAGGTTTCATAGGAGTTTTATCATGGACACGATTGAGGGTAATTTATATGGCCAACCTGTAACAGGGAAACCAGCTGAGTTAAGAAAATACAATGTCTTTGTTGACTCTGATTTAAAGCCACTAATTGAAAGTAAAATGGAATTTATAGTGTTGATGAACTAAAACAAAAGCTTACTAATGCACCTGGGAGTTAGCATGGTCTCCTGAGGGATGGAAGATACATTAATAGTATTAAACGTTATCTTTGCCAAAATTAATGGCCCAAATGATATTCTGTTATTCTTCAAGCTAGTTCTGTAACTTTAAACATGGTGCTTAGCAAGCAACAATGAACATGGAACAACTAAGGGGAAGTAAGCCATTGTCTCTTGATTTTGGAATTCCCTGGAACCCTACCATACTTACCTCAGTTCAAAGAAAAAGCTGCAAAATATCCTTTATGGATACGTCTCCTTTCTTGATGTCTGTCCTGTTTTCTGTACTACATTTATAAAAAGATGTATGTATAGTATAGGATGGGCCAGACTTATTTTCTTGCCTCCCCTCTAATAATTATTCTTTCCTCACACTACAAAAGGCACACACTCTTCTTACTTATCCTTTCTTGTTCCATTACTGTAATATTTGGAATGGAATTGTGAACAGCTATGTGGTACCAAAGTGGCTATTCAAAACACTCATGCCAGTGATGCTTCCTTTGTTCAAGGTACTACCACTGTAGTTATCTTTTATTTATATATTTATTTTGTATTGCTTCTCCAATCTCTTTCTTTTTTTTTTATTGGATATTTTCTTTCTTTACATTTCAAATGTTATTCCCTTTCCTGGTTTCCCTCCTTCCCAGAAACACCCTATCACATCCTCCCTTCTATGAGGGTGTTCCTCCACCCACCCACTCCCACCTCCCTGTGCTCGATTCCCCTACACTGGGAATCTATCAAGCCTTCATAGTGTGGACTCCCTCCCCCTAGCCTGGAGAGTTCCAAAAGCGAAACTCTGTCACAGACCCAGGACTGCGGATGCCACCTGCGGAGAGAATCCCTGATTGCCTTAGATCAAAGACTGCTGACAGCTATCTCACCTCTGTCTCAATTGCCTTTGAAGTTCCTTTCCTCCAGTCTCTTGTTTATGTTACATTTATGGTTTCAGTTTTCTTTTATGGTTTCGATTCTGCCTATTATTATATAAACCCAGTTGTCCTCAAGTAAAGACACACCTTGATAAGGCTTACTTGGTGTCCTTTTCTTTGTGTCTCTCCCACCCTATTATTCTCACAGGTTCTCAATAAATCTCCAGTCTGAGAGCACCTACAGAGTGTGGGACCACTGGCCGGTCCCAGACACATAGGACCAAGGACCTCTTTTCCCATTGATGCATAACAAGGCCATCCTCTGCTACATATGCAGCTGTACTCCTTGGTTGATGGCTTAGTCCCTGGGAGTTCTGGAGGGCAGAGGGAGTCTGGTTGGCTGATGTTGTTCTTCTTATGGATTTGCAAACCCCTTCAACTCCATCAGTCCTTTCTCTAACTCCTCTTTTGGGGACCCTGTGCTCAGTCCAATGGTTGGCTACAAACATCTGCCTCTGTATTTGTAAGGCTCTGACAGGGTCTCAGGAGACAGCCATATCAGACTGCTTTTAGCATGTTTTAAAGCCACATTTTTCATGAAATTTTACCTTAAACTTTCAACATTTTCTTCCTAACAAAGTATAAGACTTAAAGCACGTAAAATAAAACGTATAAATAAGCAATAAGTATTTTATGTGTTATGATTTACTAGGGGTATAGGGAATTGATGATGATAATGTATAAATTCAGATCAACAGAAGATTAAACATATAAATAAAATAGTTCATATATTATGTAAACTATTGTCTTTATATTTTATTTTATTTTATTTATTATTTTTATATTTTTGGTTATGAGCCTAGCCTTTAGCGGCTGAGCCATCTCTCCAGCCCTATTATTTTTTTATTTTTCAAGACAAGGTTTCTCTGTGTAGCCCCAGCTGTCCTGGAACTCACTCTGTAGAGTAGGCTGGCCTCAAACTCAGAAATCCACCTGCTTCTGCCTCCCAAGTGCTGGGATTAAAGGCATGCGTCACCACCGCCCGGCAGTCTTTATATTTTAAACTAATGATTTTTTTCTGATTTGTTTTCAGTTTTAAGACATAGGTATAATGATGTTAAAAAGAATTAGTTTTTTTATATTGAACATTATTTAGTAATCAATATGGATTATATAATATTATTTGGAAGGCTGCCCTCCGTATTCAAGTATTCCTAACTGATCCCATACTAATCTTTGTGAACACTTCGTTCTTGTTGAAATCGATTCAGATTTCATTCAATAATTAGTTTCTAACAAAAAGGGTGATTTTTTTCCTTCAGTGTACTTACATTTTTAAAAGAACTTAGTAATGTTTGCTCAGGTGTAATAAACACTTGTCTGTATTTTCTCATGATTATTTTCAGACTAATTAGATGTTGTGGTAGTACCACAGAGACGCAGACTCATTCTCACATCTCTCATCTAGAAGCTCAAATGCCAGAGTTTAAGAACTAATACTTCTGGAACTGATCATCGATTAAAGTAGGGGATGGTTAGCCTCCTTTTTAATGAAGTTCCTTCTCCTTTTGCAACAATGGTGATGCTTCAACAATGTGAATGCCTTATGTACTACATCATATTACAGTATCTTTAGTATTTATTCATGTTCCTTTCCCTTGATAGATGATTGCTTTAGTTTTCAAGTGAAGTTTTTAAAAAGTCTTTTATTCACTGTACATAAGTTAATTGTATTAGAATTCTTTCATAAAGTTTATTTTTTCTCTGTATATTCATCTCCACATCTGTATTCATAACCATATTTGTACACCTATATTATAGTGATGTAGATTGTTTTTATATAATTGTAGATGGCATTGGAGTTAACTATTTCTTAGTTTACAACAGTGTGAAAGTGCTAACTTTAGAGTAGAACAATATTTCAAATTAGTTTTTTGACTTAACTGTTGTGTTATGTGCTAAAATTCTGTCTCAGTGCTGGGCTGCAGTAATAGTCAGCCACATAATCTTGAGGGTAACAGTCTATACTCAGAACTCTAGATTGAATTATGTTTCTAAGCTATGGTGCTATGTAGATTAGGAGTACTAACTGCTCTTGGATTCATGATGCTTTCAATTTGTGGTGAGTTTGTGAGGACAAAACTCCACTATAAGTCAAGGAATACCTGTATTTCTCACAATAGTTATTCTGTTTGGTCTCTGCTTTGCAAATTTGGCATTTAATTAGTCTCCAATCATTCTGAAAATTTCCATTGTTTTTGAATGCATTAATGATGTAAAATACTTTGATCAAAGGACAAAGCTCAGAAAGAAACAAGAAATCATTACTTATACTCAGGTCTTCTATATGAAGTGCCTAGTACCAACTGATGTATCTACAATGCAATATATATTGTGAGATTCCTGGAGGGACCCCCACACTCAAATGCTGGGAGCGACAACCCCACACACCAGCAAGGTATGGACTTGATGCAATCTGCAAGAGGCTTTTTATTCCAGGTAGCTGGGGTGAGACTCATATCCCTTGCAGGGGTAGAGGAGTCTGGCCCCAAGCAAGGTCTTAGGCAGCTTTTTATCCCTGTACAGTTGCTGGGGCAAAGGGAAGACTGGGGAAAGGGGAAAGTATGGGGTGGTTTTGATTGGTGCTGGCTCTTGTTAGGGTTCAGGGGCAGGTTAGCCACCTGGCAGGCATTTGTTACCTTCTCTCTGCCAGGTCATCCTGGTCTCCTTGTTTCTGGGTTCTGGGAACTGCTGGTCTCCCATTGTTTCTAGGTTCTGGGAGCTGGTCTGCCGGTTTCCCACTGAGTTTAACTAACAGCTAAGTTCCCACAGTACAGTTTGAAAACTTAATCTTACTATATATATACATATATATATATATATATATGGCTCATGAAACTCCATGGAGGGGATAGTAGAAGGAATGTAACAGCCAGAAGACCAGGGTGCCTGCTGCTAGGAATCATCTTCTAGACATGAAAGGAAAGATTCCCCTATCAAACCCCAAGAATATGTTTTAAAACAAGGAAAATATAATGACAAGACCAATTGACATGTGAAGACAAATGGGGAAATTTCACAGTGGCCCACTACTAGAAAAAAGCCACAGGCAATTGACTGCTGGTAAGAGAGAGAAAAAATCAGTGTTCTCTAGGTAAGAGCTCCCTGATAGGTTATCTAGTCCTCAATGGTCAACTCTAAACACATGAGCAATATTAAATAAAAATAGTAAGTCATATATACTTATTTATGCATGGGTATATGTATGTAATGAAATTATCAAAGAAGGGGTTATAAACTTGAGGGCACATGGGAGCATTAGATGAATTAGAAAAAGAAGAGGGAGATGCCAAAATGACATAAATACAATATCCAGATATGAAATTCTCAAAACATGTAGCTTAAATTACAAAGGCTGTTTGTGATTTTGCAGTTTTATGTAATGAAAAATATTGTGCATTATTCACAAGCCAGACACCTAGCATTAATTAATTTTTCTTAATTAAATATCTTTTGTCTCTCAATCTTTTATTAATCTTTTGACTTTCTTTAATGGAAGTAGGATATAATGTTTTTGGAAATAAAAGATTAATTCTAACCCTGTCTACATAACTTCTGAACTGTCATCGGGGTACATAACACTCAAGATTTTCAACAGTAATAAAGTTCATGGTTATACTTCCTAAATCTATTATTTTTATTAAGTTAAGTAACATTTACACAGCAATTAGCAAAGTACTTCATGCAAAATAGTATTATAATAATTATCAGTATTAAGAAGGGTCAAATTTAGGTGTTTATCTTCCTTTCCTGCAGAAAATGCTCAAAAATTCATTCTCAAATTAAATTATGAGGAAGTTATATTTTTCTTAATATTGAGCATGATAACTTCAAAAAAAGTAAGTGTAACATTTGGGTGAGTACTAATAATTGTACTAGTGATAGCTTCATGTTGGGAATAAGAAAATATCCCTTACAGGTGTTGTTTCCCAAAAGAAATTACCTTGATAGTCCTTGAAAAGTAATTTTCTTTCTGTGATGGTAGTCATGAAATTTTTTTATACAAAGTAATCATCTACTTTGTTGCAGTGTTTCCTTGATTATCTTAAAATGGTGATGGTGGCAATGACAAAGATGGTGGTGACAGTTGTTTTAATTACTGTTCTATTATGTGATGAGACACTATGTCCAGGGTACCCTATAAAAAGAAGCATTTCATTATAGGGAGCTTGCTTACAGCTTCAGAGTTAGTCCATGATAATCATGGTGGGGAGCATGGGGGCATGCCAGTAAGCAAGCATGGTGCTGGAACAGTAGCTGAGAATTGATATCTGATCTGGGACACCGGGGCAGAGAGCAAGACTGGGCCTAGGGTGGACTTTTGAAATCTTTAGAGCCCACCACCAGTGACATACCTCCTCCAACAAGGTCATATCTCCTAATCTTTCCTAAACAGTCTACTAACTTGGAACCAAACATTTAAACAAATGAGCCGACGGGAGTGACTCTCATTCAAACTACCACAATGTTGTTAGTGATAATGATGATAAATTTTTTGGAGATAGTATCTCTCTAGCTAGCCTAGAACTTATTACTTATCTTAGGTTTACCTGGAGCTCATTTTATTGCCTAGGCTGGACTCCAACTCCCAATTATCCTGCCTCTACCTCATCATTTTTGGATTATAGGTTATCATATTTTGCTGAAATGATAATTTTGATGCAACAAACTCAGTATTAGCATTTTATGTCATAATGCTTACAACAATAAGTGTTTTGATAGGGTCTCTCTTTATATCCTATCCTACCACAGGATGAGTGATCCCGACTTCTAAGTGCTGGGATTTAGGAATGAGCCACTAGACCACTATAGTTTAGTTTATTTATTAGATATAATAAACTAAACTATAAAGTCAAAGCCTACACTAAATGCCACAAAAATATCTGTTCTGACAGAGTGACAAGCAACCAAAGAGACCAGAGAGAGAAAAGCTAGTAGATTTCCACCTTGTTTCCAATATAATTGACATTCTTTGAAAAGTGGAACTACATCTACTTATTTTATTAAATACATTTATGTAAAGTTTAATTTTCTTTGTTTTTTGTAAAATCTTTTAAAGTATACTAATCAGTATAAACTTTATTTTATTCTTTTTTCTCTTTGTCTTTATATTTCTTTTATATTACTTATTTACTTATTGTTTAATTTACAGGCCTATTTTTTGTTCTATTCTGCTGTTGTGGTAGTTGTTTTGGAAGGACTGAACTAGAGTTGACTAACTAGTCCCCATGCCTCACTTCCAAAGCATTGGGATTGTAGATATGAGCCACTGTATCCAGTTTGGAATACTTAATACTCAATTATTAATATTCTCTTTTTTTCTCCTCAGTCTCCCTTTCATTAGATTATCTTTTAACAGTTTTCTTATTTTCATTTTCAAAGAACGCCTGAACTGAAATACAAGTTGAAAAACCTCATAGTTAAGCCTCACCAAGAGACTAGAAGATATAGAAGAATGAACTTCAGGTCTTGAAGACAAGTAGAAGAAACAAATAACCTCATCAAAGAAAACATTAATTTTTTTAAAAAAATTTAAGTCACAAAATATTGAAGAAGTATAGTACACTGTGAAATCAACCTATGAATAATAAGTGTAGAGGAAAGAGAAAAGAAACACAAGTCAAAGACATAGAAAATATTTTCAAAAAAATCATAAAAGATCACTTCACCAGTCTAAAGAAAGAGATGTCTGTCATGGCACAAGAAGCATAAAGAGCATAAAATACGCAGTATGAGAAAAAAATTTTAGGACATATAACAATCAAAACACTACATGTTCATAACAAAGAAAGGACATTAAAAGCAGAAAAGAGAAAGGAAAAGGACCAAGTAACACATAAAGGCAGGCCGCTTAGAATAATACCTAGTATCTCAATAGACTCTGAAACCCATAGTGGTCTAGACAGATGCTCTACAAACTCTAAGAGACCAGAGATTCCCAGACTACTATACTCACCAAAACTATCAATGATAATTATCATAGAAAGAAAAAAAATTCTATAACAAAACCAAATTTAAGCAACTTCTATCTACTAATCCTGCTCTGCAGAAAGCACTAAAATGAAATTTTAAGGATGAAGAGGTTAACTACATCTAAAAGGACACAGGAAAAACATATTCAAAAACAGTAAATCAAAAGAAAGGGAAGATACCTATACCACTGCAACAAGCAGGCATCAGTAAACACAGCTTATTTATAACTCTCAACATTAACAATCTCAATTTCACAATTAAAAAAAAACACAAACTAACAAATTGGATTAGAACAGGATCCATATTTCTACTGAATACAAGAAACACATCTCACCATTGATAGAAACCAATTTACTACAAAAGGATGAAAAAAAAAAGACATCCTGAGAAAGTGGATCCAAGAAGCAAACAGGTGTAGCTATTTTAATATTGGACAAAATAGATTTCAAACAAAATCAGAGAAGAAAAGCTAGTGGAAGAAACTAAATACTAAATGGATATTGTAATTCTAAATATCTATGTACCAAACACAAGGGCACCTAAGTTCATAAGCACTTTTACAGGTAAAAATCACATACTGATCCTCAAACAGTGAGAGTTGATGACTTTAATACCCCATTCTTGTCAATAAATAGGCTGTCCAGACAAAAGCTAAAGGGAGAAATTCTGGAGTAAACAATGCCACAGATCAAAATTACCTAGTAGACATATAAACATTACATTACAATAAAGAACATACATTCTTATCAGCAGTTCATGAAAGTTTTCCCAAAATTGACCACATACATGGACAAAAACAGTATAAGGAAATTGAAATAGCACCCTACATCCTCTCTAACCACCATGATTAAAACTGGATATCAATAAAAACAGAAATAGTGAAGGTGTACAAACTCATGGAAGCTAAACAACTCAATACTGAATGAAAATTTCATAATGATAGAAATCAAGGAAAAAGCATTTTAAAATTGATTGAAAATAAAAACACAACATAACAAATCTATGGGACATGGTGGAGGCAGTTCTTAGAGGCAAGTTCATAGTACTGAGTATCTATATAAAAATCAGAGAAATCTCATATTAGTATCTTACTAATACACATGAAAACTCAGAAATAGCAAGAATAAAGAATACCCAAAAGAAGAGATAGGAAAATTTGATCAAACTCATTAAGACCAATAAAATAATATAAAAAGAATTAGTTAATGGAGAATATCATCAATAATTTATCTTTTGAGTTATTCAAATGATATAGAAAGAATATTTAAGTTAATAAAATTAGAAAAAAATGAAGAACACTATAACAGACACTCAAGAAGGCTAGAGAATTATAAAGATATACTTTTAAAAATCTCTACTTCACCAAACTGAAAAACAGAATAGAATTGGATGAATTTCCTGATATATATGACCTTCTAAAATGAAATAAAGATCAGATAAGCAATTTAAATAGACTCATCGCTACCAATGAAAAGGGAGCCATAATTAAAAATCTCCCAAACAAAAAATTCTTGGAACAAATGGATTCAGCAGAGGATTCCAACATACCTTCATAGAAGAAAAATAATCCTCCTCGGTTTATTCCCCAAACTAGGAAAACTGAAGTAGCATTTCCAAATTGTTTTTCTGAAGCTATTATTACACAGATACAAATACTAAGTAAAATGACACAAAACTAAATGAAAATTATCTATGAATATAGATTCTTAATTCTTAATAAAATGTTTTCAAACTGAATTCAAGGAAGTATAAAGATTATCCATCATGGTCAAGTTATCCTCATATGAGAGATACAGAGATGGTTCAACACATGTGAGTCAGCTTGCTTTCATATAGAACCAAGGACCACCAGTCCAGGCTTGACTCCATACACAGTGAGCTGGGCCTTCCCCCATTGATCAGTAATTAAGAATATGCCTTACAGCTGAATCTCATTGAAACATTTCCTCAACTGAGGCTCCTTCCTCTCTGATGACTCTAGCTTATGTCAAATTGACTCAAAATAAGCCAGTACACTACATGAAGCTGAAAATGGTCTTTTCATGATCTGTAAAGAATTGTGTTGGAATTCTGATGGGGAATTTCATTGAATCTGTAGATTGCTTTCAGTTGAATAGCCATTTTTATAGTAAAACTTGTATAATAAAAACTTTCAAACATTGAAGAAATTTAAGATAACATCAGAAGTTAGAAAGTTTCTCACACTTAAAGAATAGTAGGTTTAATATTGGAAAAATTATGAGCAAGTGAGATGGTTCAGAGGGTAAATGCACTTGACACCATGGGTGATTATTTGAGGTTGGTCCTCTTGGCCCTCATGGTGGTTAAAAAAAAAGTCATTTCCCACAATTGGTCCTCAGCACTCACCTCCCCC
>NW_022196910.1:56855012-56857977 GCF_008632895.1 Mastomys coucha | reverse complement strand
CCCCCACACACACACACAGCACATATACTCCCACACTCATAAATATTCAGACTTTCTTCCCACACACAATATATAAAAGTTAAAAAAACAAAGTTATACTTCAAAAATAAAATTGAATAGAGTAGGATTATTTGACAACTATTTATAAAAGCTAAAAGTTTTGATAAATATATTAATATATAGGAAAGTAAAGAAATGGCAAAAGAGAAATTACAGCTTGATTGAGACTCAAAATAAAATACTAGAAAGTAAGCTTAAAAAGAAGGGAGTAGAGGATATCCTTTGATTTGAATGCTAATTTTGATGAGCAGTCAGATATCTCTACAGAAATATCAAATTCTTTTCTGTTACATCCATAGACAGTATATCTATATAATTTTTGGTGGAAGTGAACTGCCACTTTTATTATTAATGTTTATAGTTAGCATAAATAGTAGATGTCATTGTGATATTTATATACACTGCAATCTGATCTTATTGCTTCTCCTTTAAACATCCCTCATCTCCTCCTATTCCTGGTCAATTTTAATTTTGAATTTCAGAGAAGATGATAGTACTGCAAAGTTTCAAAATTGTTTTAAATTGTATAATTGATCATGTGAATCAAAGAAATGATTCACTGATTAAAACCTACTCAAAAGGAGCCCAACTATAGTTACATTTTATTTTAGATATTTATTTTATATATATATATATATATATATATATATATATGTGTGTGTGTGTGTGTGTGTGTGTGTGTGTATGCTTTAAGAGCATATATGCCACACGTATCCAGTGCCCATGGAAGTCAGAAAATGGTGTATGCACACTAGAGCTAAAGTTACAAGTGATTGGGCCCTCTAGATGAAAAGAAAGTGCTCTTAACACTAAGCCACTTTCTGAACCTCATTCATCATTTTGTAATTTTATTTACAAATTATTGTACATAATGATGAAGACATAGCTAGCTTAAATTGTCAACTTGACACATAAAAGAGGGAACCTCAATTGAGAAATTATATCTATTGGATTGGCCCATGAACATTTCTGTGAGGCATTTTTGTATTTGCTGATTGATGCAAGATGATGCACCCCAATATAGGCAGTACAACCCCTACACAAGTGGGCCTGGGTGTTATAAGAAGGCAACTGAGCAAGCCAGGGGAATCAAACCAATAAACAACACTCCTTTATGGTCCCTGTGTCAGGTTCTGCTTCCAGGTTTTTGCCTTTAGCTCCTGTTCTGTCTTACCTCAATGTTGGTGTGTAATCTGTAAGTCTAATTCTAGTCCTAAAAGAATCACATTAGTCATTTCAAATACTGAAGTGAATGAGCTAACATCTTCTATAAAGTTTACCAAAATGTTTTCCTTATAACTACTGTACAAAACTATTGGAATGAATGAGCACTGAATCCAAGAACTCTCTATTATACAAAAGTGACCAGGTCACAGCATGGAAATTAATCAAATGCTGCACAGATAAGTTTGGGCATATGGAGATTAGAAGCCATCTGCTCCAATGGACCCTCAGTCCATTATTTTTAAATTTGTTTCTATTGCTCTTTGAATTGTTTATTACTTTAAAACTATGACTATTCTCCAGAAAGCAGGGAAAACTTTTGTCCACCTTGCAAATCTGGTGGAAATCAAAAGACAGTATTGAGACTGTGTGTAATCAAATTCTACATCAGATGCAAGAAATCAGATAAAAAATTGGCTATTCTGAATAAAGTGTCCATGAAACAGCAGCACCATATCTCTGTACAAGGCTACCATATGCTTGCATTTCAATTTTAGTGACTTCATCTTGATTCCCCACCCCACCCCCACATACAAGGACTATTGTTTTTTAAATTTGTTATTGTTTTATTAATTTATATTTCAAAGGTTGCCCCTTTTCCAGTCCCCTCTCCGAGAGTTTTTCATTCCATTCCCCTTCCCCTTTTCTTCTTAGAGTATGTTCCTCCCTCCACCTATCCACCCACTCCCCTCACCCACCCATACCTCACCACTCCCATATCCTTTTTTACCCCCTGAGGCTTCAAGTATCTACAGGAATAAGCATATCCTCTCACACTGAGACAAGACAAGGCAGTTCTCGGCTGCATTTGTGTGGGAGGCCATGAACCAGCCCATGAATACTCTTTGGTTAGTGGTTTAGTCTCTGGGAGCTCCCAGGTTTCCAAGTTACTTGATACTCTTGGTCTTGGGTTGCCATCCTTCAATCCTGCATAGACTCTTTAGATAGATTATTGTTTCATTTTTGTCACAGATTTTCCTTCTGTGACTTCAAGCTTATGTTTATCTTTTCCTTATGTGTAAGCATTTTCTAAGTAGCTTATATCATGCTGGCTTAGTGATTAGGAATTTTTCTAGTTTGTGTTTATTATGCTTTTTTTAATTTCCATTACTAAGGATAGAAGTTACTATTTTTGCATATCAAAACATGTCATCCTGTGCCCTAACTGGCTTTTAAAATTCCATCAAGAAACATTGTAGGTAGGGACCATCCGATAGCCGGCCAGCAGCCAAAAATGAATGGGTATTTAGGAATGGGGTAAGGGACCCAGAAAGCCATATCTAAGTACCAGAACCGTGCAGAAGGTTCCTAAAAAACTGGCCATAACACGAATGTGTTTAATCAGCCATGTTTCATTCAAAAGTCCCTTGTTACAAAAGTGAAACCAGGTGGTATAGGTGAGGTAAAACCCCTCCCCCAAGTTCATCAGCATGTTGGCCCAATCAGCAACTCATTTTTTGGTCTCTGGAGGTAGGACTTCTGATGTAACTGGAACCAGGAGAGAGGCGTGGCAAATAGCAGGAAGTGGGCAGAGAGGTGTGGTTATGAGAGGCGGGCAGGGTCTGAAGAATCAGCCCTCAAGCAGGAGGGTTACAATTCCTCCCTTTTTATTAGAAAACAGCAGGTTAAAGGCATATATAAATGGCACAATCAGCCGGGCGGTGGTGGCACACGCCTTTAA
>NW_022196910.1:56854121-56855002 GCF_008632895.1 Mastomys coucha | reverse complement strand
TTGTACAGAAAGTCTTATGGTGCTTGAAGATTATAATCTGTGGATAATATTCTACTGAACGGCATCTTACCTGTCATCAAGGTCATATGTAGCTCGTTTGATTTTACAAACTGGGCTTATTTTGTGTTTATTCAAAAAACACAGCAAGTTGGCACGTGCCTCTGTCTTAGGTTGATACCGCCAGAGACCTAGCCAAAGAGACAGATTATTAAATGCACCTCGTCCATGCCTTTAATGTCAAGACATGCCTTTATCACCTGCAAAGTCCAGGAACTACCACAGTCTCTCTGGAGTCCACTTTTCTTGAAGTCCATGTGAAGCAGCACTGGTGTGCTGATTGGCAGCTGGGCGTAGACACCTAATTGAGTTGCGAAATAGTAGCTCCCAAGCTAGGAGCCTCTTCAATAGCTTTGTCTTCAATAGGCCTTTAATTCAGCTGTCAATAAGTAACTTTCATGTTAAAAAGTTCCAAGATTGAGCTAAAGTGTCTGGGCGCTCTGGGACTGAGCCTGCTTTTTAGATAAACAGGGCTCTGGGAGTGAGCAAGTTTTGATTGTCTTTGTACTCTGGGAATGAGTCTGCTTAAGATAATTAACTTAAAACTTTAAAAATAACAATAACTTGAAAATGTCTCAGGCACTTTAGTTGCAAATTAGCAATGCTTAGGCCCAAGACTTGGCCTCTAGGTATAGAGGGAAGCCAATGTTGACTCTTAGAAAAAGGTGGAGTCCATTTCAGCCAAGCAAACTTTGCTGGCCAATAAAAATGTTTAGCCAATATTCTTGGCACAAAAACATGTCTATAAAAAGATTTTTTGTAGCCGGGCGGTGGTGGCGCACGCCTTTAATCCTAGCACTTGGGAGGCGGAGGCAGGCGGATTT
>NW_022196910.1:56840681-56853860 GCF_008632895.1 Mastomys coucha | reverse complement strand
AAAAAAAAAAAAAAAAAAAAAGATTTTTTGTTATCCAATTGACAAATTAATGTATAAGGCTGCCATTGTGTACCAACACCAACGGAGCCCCTTCCCCAGATCAAAATGGGGTTAAGAAAAACGTGTTAGTAAGTAGAGCGACACGCCCCTTCACCATGGATATTTCAAGACAAGCAAAAGGCAACATGCCTTTAAACATAAGCAAGAAGCTAAGCATGCCTTAAAAGAGGCAGAAAATGAAATATTATTCAACACAATCAAAAAAAAAAAGTAAGACATGCCTTTTAACACAAGTGAAAAACAAGATGCTCCCAGAGTGGAGTGCAGTGCAGTGCATTTTCCCCCTCCTTTTAATCTTTAAATATAAAATTCTCAAAGTGGGAAGTACACATTGAGTAAATGTTGTCTCTGAGAATTATAAATTATTTTAACAAAATGGGTAGCATTAAATTGTTGACAACATGTCTTAAATGTTTGACTATAATAGTTCCATAAGGAACATTAAATAAAGTATAGCCAACAACCAATTAACATTTTGTTTATACTAAAGCAATAGTAACTTGAAAGCCTGAGAAAGAAATAATAGTCACATATGTATATTTTAATATTAATTTTGAAGTCAGAATTATATTTAAAAAATGTCTAGATAATATAATAGAGAATTCAAATATATATATGCATCTAAATATTAATATATAAGATAAGGCTTAAATTTAGTACTTGATAAATGGAACTACAGTGCACAATTTGATTATTTGTGTTGAGACGGGGAGAAAATTATGAGAATAAACATGTGACTTAGGGCTGGCAAGATGACCCAGCAGGCAAGAGCACTGACTGCTCCCCTGAAAGTTCCAAGCTCGGTCTCCAGCAACCATATGGTGGCTCACAACCACCCACAACGATACCAGACGCCCTCTTCTCGTGTGTCCAAAGACAGCCACAGTGAATTATGCTGGAGCGAGCAGGATCAGCAGAAGGTCTTGAGTTTAATTTCTAGCAGACACACACTTGATAGCTCATGGCCATCTGCATAGCTACAGTGCACTCACACACATAAAATAAGATAAAACATGTGACTTATATATAAAATTTTTTATAAAAGGGCTAAAGAGGTAATATATTGTTATGGGGTGTATATATAAGTCTATAGGAAATAAAAAGTATGAATTAAAACAATTTGTTTACTTTGGAGAAATATCAATTTTTGTCTAAAAAATTTTTTACTAAGTAATAAGCCAAATATCAATTAATATTTTGCAATAACCAATTTTACTGCTTGTTGAAGAAATAGATATGTCTTTAGGTTTTAATGAATGAAAAAATGTTTAAACATTTTTTCTAAAATATCTTCATGAATATATCATATAATTTTTTATCAATATATAACAGCTTTATAATAGGATATTATATTTAGAAGTATGAGAAGAGACAAATTTATATTAATGTTCTCTTTTTATCAAAAAGAAGTTGAGGGCACAAACTAGACATTTGATTGTAATTGAGCACAATAGACAACAAGTGATAAACTTTTTCTGATATTGTAAGGCTATTTGTCTCACTAGTTAATTTCTTAAGATGTTTAAAATGAGGTCTTAGCCAAAAGTAACTTGAAATAAGCAACATATTTTTTCTTTTTGATGTATCTGAGGCTTTAAAGGTTTACTTATACTGAGAAAATCAAAGCTTTAGCTTCTCGAACAGAGCAGAGACAAAGAAATTATACAAAAGTCTTTAGCCATTATTAAAGGCAATATCTTTTAATCTTTAAAATTACTAGTAGTATGTAGAGGGAAAAACAACTTTAAATATTTAATAAATTTACATGGAATAGGTTAGCCAGATTGTAATATTTTTATAAGTTCCATGACTTCATTGATTTTCTATAAGTCTCAAGTTCAAAATTACTTTGAACCACAACTGGATAGATCTGTAATAATGTTGTTTCTGCCTTAAAAAACGATTTTTCTGAGGTAAGGGAGAGGCAAAATTAGGATGACTTTCCTAGGCCTGGTTAGAACAATAGTAAGCTTAAAATATTTATTATAATTTTGGTGTTGAAAAAACATTGTTTGTAACAAAAAGAAACTTTATTTGGGTGACTCTGAACAGTTTTTAGGGCGCAAATCTTTTCGAAACAGTTTATCAAGAACTTGTTTGACACGAAATAAATTTTCACTTAAATCTCCTTACCAATCAAAAGTTTTGTTTTTAACACTCTTATTTAACTAAGTTTGTAATAAAAGAAGGCCCATATTGACCACAGTTGTTTTTTAACTTTATCACCTAGTCTTAATTTTTTTTGTAATATTAAACCATAATCATAACTCTTAGAGGGCAAAGCCCAATTATAAACAATTATATTTTTTAAAATCAATATTAATAACATTACCTCTACTTTACAGAGCTTTTCTATTGTCTGTCTGTCTCTGAACTGCAGCTAGCAAGCCTGGTACAAAGTCCATAATCTAAAATAAAGCTATTGTATAAAATTAAGTAGTTGCTAAATTAAATAGTAGTTTAGAATTTTACCACTAGGTGTATGACCTGTAGCCTGATTTTAGCTGGAGTTGTCTGTTGAGATTCTGGCCATCTCGACTGAAAAATACCACATGTGTACCATGTGTGTTATATGAGTTATCAGCCTTAAATTAGTTTTTAGTCATTGATGTTACAATGTTTTATCATATTTAATAAATTATAAGCCAAATTTATCTCTATAAGTTTACTAGAAAATGAAATCTTATAAACTCAAATTAATAAGAAATTTAGAACTAAGTTTTTAATAGCCTGTAAAAAAGAACCTTTTAACTTAGAGTCAGAAATCTGTCTCTGTCTCCCAAGCTCTGGGATCAAAGGCATGTACCTTCTTTCAGAGTTCGGTCTTCTCGAGGGACTTTCATAATCTGTGGAAAAAGCATAAGAATACCCTCTTTTCAAGGTTAATAAGATATCTGGACATAATTATGTCCAGTTGTGGGGTGTCATTTTTGACATAAAAACTTAAAATTACAATTAAAAGGTTAGATTTAAATAATGTGTATTGGGACCCAACTTTCTTTTAATTTGTTTTTAAACTGAATGTAAATGCTCGTTTAACGTGAACTGAGAATAAGAATAGATGGGCACAGCCTGTTATTAATTTAGCCTTAATTAACTTTGCGCCAAGGCCTGTGAGAGTCACTGGCTTGTAATTTACTTTCATGTCCACCAGATAGCACTAAGTGGTTGTGAAACCTTAAACTGCGTGCGCGCACGCGATAATGGCAGGAATGGTGACCCTTGTTACTACACCTCAGGCAGCCACCACCACACTTGACCGACCTGGGACCTCCAAGCTCCATGAGTGCGGTTGTCTCACCGCGGGACCCCACAACTGGCCCAAAGAGCCGCAGGCTGCATTCAGCTCGCACTCTGCTCCGCAAAGTTTCTACATGGCCCCCGCGTGGCTCCTTGGGGTCCCAAGGCCAGGGCCACTTTGGTCCCCACTGCCAAGCCCAGGCAGTCATCCGCAGGGACTGCCCTTTCCTGTATGACTCCGAGCTCATTAGCCGTCCACCCTGGGTACAGAACAACGGAAACTTCCTGCTGTGGTTCTGCCAGCACCCTTGAGTAGCTGAGTGCCAGGCACAGCCAGTCCTATCCCAGGGGTTCTGCATGCTGCGGTTCTGGGCCCGTCTGTCACTCTTCTTGCTATAACTTGGGAAACCTGGCCACACCACGCTGTCAGCCCCGGCCTCCATTTTTGCCCCAGGCTGTATAGCCCCTGGGCCAGGACAAGCCCACCCGGAAGAGGGAGAGAAAGCAGGGCCCCTTTTTGGCTTCCGTAGCCACCCCCCCACCCCCAGGCAGACGGTGTGACTGGCCAGGATCAACCAGCATAGCTGCTGCCAGGCATCTGCCCACGTGATTTGTTCTGAGCAGCGGGGCCTCTGTAGCCATCTTGGCCACATGTAATTTCAGACAAAGATGTGAAAAGACCATCACTCATACGACAGGACATACTCATAGATACACATAAACAAGACAACATAGATTAAAAATCAGGGAATTCTCCTGAAATAGCCACAGGGAGTGATAGCGTCTGCACGGTCCCCATTTCTACCTGCATAGCACCTCCACTTCCTGGGAAGTCCCGTTAGCTCTCCAAACCCAGAGCTTCTAGGGGAAAAGGCTGTCTCCATTTCCTGGAGTATTCAGCCTTCCAATAACCCCACAGCCTAATCACTTACCGTGAGCAGTGGCTACGTCCATTTTCTTATTCTTTTCTTTTTAAACTTCGCCCTGAGACACCACCACTGGGCCAGCGTGGCCTCAACTTACCCTGGCAACCTGCCGTTCCATCTGCATATATATATATTTTTTGAGAGAGCTCTCTTTGAGGTAGCGGGGTCTCTTTCTACCCCAATCCAGTCCCACGTTCAGGGCGCCAAATCTGTAGGGGGCCATCCGATAGCCGGCCAGCAGCCAAAAACAAATGGGTATTTAGGAATGGGGTAAGAGACCCGGAAAGCCATATCTAAGTACCAGAACCGCACAGAAGGTTCCTAAAAAACTGGCCATAACACGGATGTGTTTAATCAGCCATGTTTCATTCAAAAATCCCTTGTTACAAAAGTGAAACCAGATGGTATAGGTGAGGCAAAACCCCTCCCCTAAGTTCATCAGCATGTTGGCCCAATCAACAACTCATTTTTTTGGTCTCTGGAGGCGGGATTTCCGACGTAACTGGAAGCAGGAGAGAGGCGTGGCAAATAGCAGGAGGTAGGCAGAGAGGTGTGGTTATGAGAGGCGGGCAGGGTCTGAAGAATCAGCCCTCAAGCAGGAGGGTTACAAAATATAACATTAGGCCAAGTAACATATAAGGGCAGACCTATCACAATTGCCACCAACTTCTCAACATAGACTGTAAAAGCCAGAAAGTTGTGAGGACATGTATTGCACCCTCTAAAAGACCATGTATGGCAGCACAGACCACTATAGACAGTAAAACTTTCAATCACCACAATTGGAGAAAATAATATATCCTATGACAAAATCAAATTTAAACAATATATATCCACAAATCCAACCCTACAGAAGATGCTAAAAAGAAAATTCCACTGAAAAAGGCAAACTACACCCAGAAGAGCACAGGAAATGAATAACCCCATACCAACAAACCAAAGGAAGGACAAACACACACACACACACACACAAACACACAAACACACACACAACCATGACCAATATAAAAATAACATGAATTAACAACCATTGGTCATTAATATCTCTCAACATCAATGGGCTCAACTCCCTAATTAGACACAGGAAAACAGAATAGGTGCAAAAACATGATTTATCATTCTGCTAAGTAAAAGAAACACATCTGAGGATCAAAGATAGACCTCAGGAAAAGGGCTACAAAAACATTTTCCAAGCAAATGTACCAAAGAAGCAAGCTGGAGTAGCCACCATTCTAATACCTAATAAAATAGGCTTTCAACCCAAATTAATAAAAAAAAAAAAAATGGGGAAGGATCTTCAAATTCATCAAAGAAAAAAAGAAACCATCAAGATGAACATCTATGCCTCAAATTTAAGGGCACTGACATTCATTAAAGAAATACCACTAAAGCTGGAATTACACATCAAACCTCACACCCTAAGAGTGAGCAACTTCAACACCAGATACTCACCAATTGACAGGTCACCCAGAGAGAAACTTAACAGAGAAATAATGAAACTAACAGAGGTTATGATTTAAATGAACCTAATATATCTACAGAGCATTTGCCTAAACACAAGAAAATATATGTTGTTTTCAGCACCTCATGGAACCTTCTCCAAAACTGTCTGTATAGTTGATCACAAAGCAAGCCCTGCAGCCTCAGTGGGCAGTTGCTGCCTGCAGGGTTTGGGGAGGAAAGAGCTTGGCTATAACTCCTGAGTCTTTGGCTCATGTTTCAGTCACAACCCTTCACAGCTACCCCTGCAGGAGATGTGTGCTCTATCGGGCAGACAATGCCCGAGGCTCCCAGCATTCTAGCTAGACCCTACCCCCAGTCAACTGACCACAGCCAGGCATGCCACATGCCATACAATAAAAGGGGAGGTTTGCCCCCTCCTCCCTCTATTGCTCTTCCTCTCTTGCCCTCTTTCTCCTTCTCTTGCTCTGTCTCCTCTTTTGCCTTCTCTCATCCCTCTTGCCTTCTTCTCTCTCTTATTCTTTGTTCTTCTCTTGCCCTCTTCTTCCCACTATTCTTCTTTGTCTCCTCTCTTGCCTTCTTCCTCTCTTTCCTGTTCTTTGTTCTCTTCTCTTGCCTTCTTGCTCTCTTGTTTTCTTTTCTTTCCTTTCTCTCTCTCTCCTCTTCTCTCCTCCCTCTCCTTTCCTTCTCTCTACATGACATGCCTATTTTCTCTTTCCTATAGTAAAATGTCTCATTTATACATTGCTCCTTGTTGTGCCGTGCAGCCACAGGCCTCAGCTGCAGAGAGAGACACCCAGGCTGCTGCAACAAGCTACCCCCGGTACAGCAGTATCTCCCACTCTTTTTATTTTTTCTTTTCTGTTTTGATATTATAATATATTTAGATCATTTCCCCTTTCCCTTTAATCCTTCCAGACCTCCTCACACACCTTCCTTGCTCTCTTTTAAATCAAAGCCATTTAAAAATTATAAAGAGCAGGGCAGTGGTGGCGCACGCCTTTAATCCCAGCACTTGGGAGGCAGAGGCAAGCAGATTTCTGAGTTCGAGGCCAGCCTGGTCTACAGAGTGAGTTCCAGGACAGCCAGGTCTATACAGAGAAACCCTGTCTCAGAAAAACAAAAAAACAAAAACAAAAAAAATTATAAACAAATATATTCCTAAATATAACCTCCTCAGTCTACATATTACTTGTATGTATATTTTCAGGGGTGACCATTGAATTCTCAACACTTCTTATTTTCCTGTATTTGTGTGTGTGTGTGTGTGTGTGTGTGTGTGTGTGTGTGTATGTGTGTGTGTGTACATATGGCTGAAATTTTATGATCATTCCACATCCCTCTGACATGTCTATTGTTGGCCTTGTTCAGTTCCTGTTTAGGCAGACATTTGGTGAGATTTTACGGGTGTATATTCTGACATTAGTAGGTGTCATAGTTTCACAGCAAACTCCCTAATCCTCTGGCTCTTAAAATCTTTCCATCCCCTCCCCTTCCTTATGTTTCCTGAGCCTTAACATAGGAGTGTTTTGTGGATATGTCCATTGGTGGAGAGATCTACAACTATGCATTTTGATTCCCTGTAGTTTTCTGAAAACTGTTGCAAAAAGAAGTTTCCTTGACAAGGTGTGAATACTGCTCTTATCTGTGGGTTTAAGGATAAATGCTTAGCTTGTTGATCCAGGTTATAGTTGTTTAGTAAATCGTGCTTGTAGGTAGTACTCCAAGATCCCTGGTTATATTAGCTCTGAATGGCTATCCATTGGTTTCCTCTATTAGACTACTCTAAGTCCAAAAACCTGTGGGTTACCAATGAGGCATGAATGACACTATTGCACCCTTAGGCTTTTCATGCCATGCTGGTAGTTGTGGTTTATAGGCATCATAGCTGGGTAGGCCTAATGATTGCCTCTTACCTTTGGAATCTAACATGACACTTTCTCTAGTCCTCAGATAGGAGGCATTCATGTCAGTTATACCTGAGGGATCCCCTGAACCCCTCTCCGTAGTGCATGATCTTCAACAAAGGTACTTAACTTTCTACCTCTGGGGATAACCAAGGTCATCAACAATAGTCTGCAATTTTTGTCACATTTTAGACAACTCTGATTAACAACTCAAAATATGGCTTCTAATATCTGGTGTTACAGTTTTTCTTAGGAGATCTTTGACCCTTGAAGGGAGTTTTATAAGCTTATATAGAAAAGTTTATTCAAGTATAAAAGTATATCTATACACTGAATTATAAATGTTAGATTTTCAGTAAATAATTAATGGCAGTTAATTTTTATGAGCTTTCATGGTGTCCTTACTGTTATTTTACCATCCAGCCTCATTCTTCTGTACTTGTTTTTCTCATTCCTCCCTAGGAAGAGAAAGACCTTTTTAAATGACCCCAGTTAGACTACTTATAACTGTTATTCCCCTCTGTGTTGCTTCCCAACATCCTCTACCCTGGCAATGGTCACCAATGTTTTGCTCCATCATTGCTCCATACAGTTACTGCAGGATATTTACTCACATCTAGAGAAAGGGGCCTCCAATGAAAGAGGAGATGGAACATTTATCTTTCTGGGTCTGGTCTACCTCATAAATATGGTCTTTTAGATTCCTCCCATTTTTCTCCAATGTTCATGGTTTCATTTTCATTTGTAGCTGAATAGCATTCCATAGTGTATGAGTGCCACAATTTATCATATTTCATCAGTTGAATGGTATTTAGATGATAAGAGTCAATGAGGATGGAAGACATAAAGAAAACAAGGCCTTCAAGATACAACAGGACTGATGCACATATGAAATTGCAGAGGTCATGATGCTATCCCCAGGGTCTGCACAGATTTGTACCAGATGGGATCCTAGAACTGAAAACAAAAGCAGACAAAAGCCCCATCCTTAAATCAAAAGCAATCTCTAATTGATAACAGTCCACAATGGAAAAAAAGTGGTTTTCTCCAATGGAGTCTCACTAGGTATACAAATAACATGGAAGGACAAGCCCCATGTCTAGCAGTTAGTGGACAGTACAGCACAACCTTAATGTCATTTTTAGAATTCTTTTCTCCTAATGCTTTATCAGGACAATTTTCTTTGTCTTCTTTCTTTCTTCTCCATTTATTTTTGCTTTATCTTATTCTGTTTTTTACACTGTTTTATTAGATGCATGTTTATTTTTTAAATTTTTATTAAAAATAGATTCCTCTCTCAGATAATACATTGTGACCAGTTTTCCATCCTTCTACTGTTCCCAGCTCCTATTCACTTCCCATCTCCTCCTAGATCCACTCCCCTTTGTTTTTTTTCTCCCAAAAAGCATAAATGTCCAACTAGCCAAACAGGATACAAAATGATACGATACTACAAGGCAAAAGCTCTTATATCAAGGCTAGACAAAGCATCTCAATAGAAGGAGAAGAGTCTCAAAAGTAGGCAAAAGAGTCACAGATATCAGAGATATCCAGCCTCCCATTGTTAGGAGCTCTACCAAACACCAAGCTAACAGACTAAATATATATGCAGAGAACCTGGTGGATACTCATGCAGACTCTTGGATTGCCACTTCTCCCATGTGAGCCCTACTTAGTTGATTTAGGGGGACATATTCTGGTGTCCTTCATCCCCTCTGTCTGCTACAATCTTTCCTCCCCCTTTCCACATGGTTCCCTCATCTGTGAAGGGAGGGTCATGAGATACAGAAAGAAAGGTTGTGGATTTGAGTGGGTTGGGAAATGGGGACAATCTGGGAGGAGTTGAGAGAGTGGAAACTGTAACAAAAAAAAAAACTATATGAAAAAAATCCATTTTTAATTAAGATAAATATTTTTTTAAAAAAAATGTAGCCTGAGAAGCAGTAGAAAAGAGAATGCCAACTTCTGTGAAGAACTTTGATGGTTTAACTCAGAGTCAGCTTTTTATGGATGAGGATGGCTTGAGGCTCATTGATCATTTGTATATTAATGATATATATAGTAACTTTAATATTGAATATACATATACGTTCAATATTAGGGCTACAAACTACCTCATCTATAGCTTTATGAGAAGAAGCAAGAACATAGTAGAGTCAGCTCTTACCCTAAAAGTAATTTGAAGCAAAAGTAATTACAATAAATAAATGAAATAAGAGAAAGGATTAAGGGGAGAAGGAATGGATAAAGACTATAAGGGAGTCTTGTAGAATATGTTTGACAGGATGTGGTGAAAGGTAATCTCTACTGTCAATAAGCCTGGATGGGAAATACTTAGAAGATACATATGGTAATGTAAAAGGGGATGTCCAGAAAAATTTAACTGATGGAGGACAACCCACACCAAATATGGATAGTTTAATCCCATAGCCTGGTTTTCCAGACTGAACAAAAAGGGAAGAGTTAGAAGAGTATCCTTTTAAAAGTAAGTTGGAATTAGTGACTAGTTGATAAAAACATAGAACATGATGAAACATGTGATGTTATGTTACAAAAAGAATTACCTCATCTGGGATTCTCTCTAGTTCTATTTAAATACTTATTTTATTTTTGAGATTGTATAGTTTAGTATTATTATTATTATTTTTTATTATTATTAAATCTTTTTTTACCATCCAATTGTTATCCCCCTTCCAGTTCACCTCTGACTGCTTCTCATTCCATTCTTCTTCCCCTGTCTCCAAGAGGACATACCCATGCCTCCCTTACCCCACCAGCCCTCCCCACTCCCTAGGGCCTCAAATCTCTCTGGAGATAGATGCATCTTCTCTCAGTGAGGCCAAACCAGGCAGTCCTCTGCTGTATATGTGTTGGGGACTGGGAAGAAGCTCAGATAAGCTAATGCATACTGCCTGGTTGGTGGCTCAGTGTTAGAGAGATTGTGGGGATCCAAGTTAGTTAAGACTGCTGGTCTTCCTATGGGATTGCCTTCCTCTTCTGCTTCATCCAGCCTTTCTCTAATTCAACACAAGAGTCCCTGGCTTCTGCCTATTGGTTGGATGTAAGTATCTGCATCTGACACTTTCAGTTGCTTGTTGGGCCTCTGGGGGGGGCGGGCAGACATGCTAGGCTCCTGTCTGTAAGCACACCATAGCATCAGTGCACTTGGAGCCTCCTCTTGAGCTAGATGCCAATTTGGGCCTGTCACTGGATACCTGTCCCTCAGTCTCTTCTCCATTTTTGTTCCTGAAGTCCTTTTAGACAGAGACAACTCTGGGTCAGAGATTTTGACTGTAGGATGGCAACCCTATCCCTTTACTTGATACCCTAACTTTTTACTAGAGGTGGACGCTACAAGTTCCCTCTCCCCACTGTGGGGAATCTCATATAAGGTCCTTCCCTTTGAGCTCTGAATGACTCTCACCTCTCCAGTCATAGTATAATTACATAATTCTTACTTCTCCTTCTTTCCTCCCAAACTTCCCTTGTACCTTCTTCCTTACTTTCAAATTCATGGTCTCTTTCTCTTTAATTGTTAATTTTGCATTTTCATGTTTCTTACACTTCTGTATTACAATCTGTGCAGCTACTGGAATAGGAATTTACTTCAGTTTTATTTAGGAGAAGAATCAGCCTTGTTTTGAAGGCTCATTCCGAAGTACTTCTCAGAAAGGAAAAGCAGTATGATATATATATATATATATATATATATATATATACATATATATATAAAACTTTAATATTATCTATTAAATTTAATATTTTATATTAATGATATATAGTAGCTTTAATATTGAATGTGCATATTCAATATTAGAATTACAAACTACCTCATCTATAGCTTTATGAGAAGAAACAAGAACATAGTAGAGTCAGCTGTTACCCTAAAAGTAATTTGAAGCAAAAATAATTATAATACATGAATGAAATAAAAAAGGGATTAGGGGAGAAAGAATGGATAAACACTATAAGGAAGGAAAAATCCTCTTGTAGGACATGAGTTATGTAAATAAAATTATAAAAAGGTAAGAAAGGGAATTTTTTAAAATCCTAAAACCATCGGGAAAATGAGGTGACAGTCATACTAAAATAGGTAAAACAGTAAGAAAAAAATTAAAATCCAAACAAACAAATCCCCCACCCTCCAAGCCAAAAGATATTAGAAGAGGTTTTTTTTTTTTGTTTTTTCCTCTCCAATATTGGAATCTTCCAGATCAACAGAGTAGGGTATTGAAACTTGACTCTTTTGTTACTCTTTCCCTATATTAACATTCATGCTGTTGCTGAGCCTAAGTTTGTCAAGTTATAGTGATCTGTCTTAGCTTCACTTTAAAAGCAACCCTTATGAGTGTGCCAGTCACCCTGATCTGTGTGGTCTCTGGGCTAAGCAAATTCTCACTCATAAAGGCAGCTTAATTGTGCACTGTGGAATGGCTAACGTCTATCCCATGGAATGTTCTCAGAGCACTGGAGAATGAAGGAGGCAGAGAGAGCTGAGATCTGCCCTGGAGGACATAATTGAATAGAGTCCAGAGTTCCCCCTGTTGTTCCCCTGATCCTACCCAGTAGTGAACCACTCTGCACTAGGAAGGAGGCTACAGAAATGAAATGAATCATTTGTGTGGAGGAAGGCCTCTGATTTGCTTAAGTTAATTTTATATCCAGCTACTTTGCTGAAGTTGTTTATCAGGTTTAGGAGTTCTCTGGTGGAATTTTTGGGGTCACTTAAGTATACTATCATATCATCTGCAAAGAGTGATAATTTGACTTCTTCCTTTTCAATTTGTATCCCTTTGATCTCCTTTTGTTGTCTAATTGCTCTGGCTAGAACTTCAAGGACAATATTGAATAGGTAGGGAGAGAGTGGCCAGCTTTGTCTAGTCCCTGATTTTAGTGGGATTGCTTCAAGTTTCTCTCCATTTAGTTTGATATTGGCTACTGGTTTACTGTATATTGCTTTTACTATGTTTATGTATGGGCCTTGAATTCCTGATCTTTCCAATTTGCAGATTCATCTGGAATAACAAATAATAAAAAAAAAAAAACAGGAAAGCAAAAACTACTCTCAGCAATAAAAGAACTTTTGGTGAAATTGCCATGCCTGACCTCAAGCTGTACTGCAGAGCAATTGTGATATAAACTGCATGGTATTAGTACAGTGACAGGCAGGTAGATCAATGAAATAGAATTGAAGGCTCAGAAATGAACCCACACACCTATGATCACTTGATCTTTGACAAAGGAGCTAAAACAATCCAGTGGAAAAAAGACAGCATTTTCAACAGATAGTGCTGGCTCAACTGGCAATTAGCATGTAGAAGAATGCAAACTGACCCACGATCCATTCTTATCTCCTTGTACAAAGCTCAAGTCCAAGTGGATCAAGGACTTCCACATAAAACCAGATACACTGAAACTAATAGAAAAGAATTAGGAAAGTGCCTCAAGCACATGGGCACAGGGAAAAATTTCCTGAACAGAACTCCAATAGCTTATGCTCTAAGATCAAGAATTGGCAGCTGGGTAGTGGTGGCACATGCCTTTAATCCCAGCACTTGGGAGGCAGAGGCAGGCAGATTTCTGAG
>NW_022196910.1:56837044-56840663 GCF_008632895.1 Mastomys coucha | reverse complement strand
GATTTCTGAGTTCGAGGCCAGCCTGGTCTACAGAGTGAGTTCCAGGACAGCCAGGGATACTCAGAGAATCCCTGTCTTGAAAAAAACAAAAAACAAAAAACAAAAAACAACAACAACAAAAAACAAAACAAAACAAAAAAAAGGAATTGACAAATGGGACCTCATAAAATTGCAAAGCTTCTGTAAGACAAAGAACACTGTCAATAGAACAAAATGGCAACCAGCAGATTGGGAAAAGATCTTTACCAATCCTATATCTGATAGAGGGCTAATATCCAATATATACAAAGAACTCAAGAAGTTAGACTCCAGAGAAACAAATAACCCTATAAAAAATGGGGTACATAGCTAAACAAAGAATTCTCAACTGAGGAATATTGAATGGCCAAAAAGCACCTAAAGAAATGTTCAACATCCTTAGTCATCAGGGAAATGCAAATTAAAACAACCCTGAGATTCCACTTCATACCAGTTAGAATGGCTAAGATCAAAACCTCAGGTGACAGCAGCTGCTGGCGAGGTTGTGGAGAAAGAGGAACACTCTTTCATTGCTGGTGGGATTGCAAGCTGGTACAACCACTCTGGAAATAACTGTCAGTTCCTCCTGAAACTGGACATAGTACTACCTGAGGACCCAACTCCTAGGTATATACCCAGAAGATACTCCAACATGTAATAAGGACACATGCTCCACTATGTTCATAGCAGCCTTATTTATCATAGCCAGAAGCTGGAAAGAACCCAGATGTTCCTCAGCAGAGGAATAGATACAGAAAATGTGGTACATTTACACAATGGAGTACTACTCAGCTATTAAAAACAATGAATTTATGAAATTCTTAGGCAAGTGGATTTATCTAGTGAATATCATCCTGAGTGAGGCAACCCAATCACAAAAGAACACACGTGGTATTCACTCACTGATAAGTGGATATTAGCCCAGAAAATCGGAATACACAAGATACAATTTACAGACCACAAGAAACTCAAGAAGAAGGAAGACCAAAGTGTGGATACTTCGATCCTTCTTTGAATGGGGAACAAAATACCCATGGAAGGAATTGCAGAGACAAAGTGTCTAACAGAGACTGAAGGAAGGACAATCCAAGACTACTCCACCTAGGAATCCTTCCCATATACAATCACTAAACCCAGATACTATTGTAGATGCCAGCAAGTTCTGGCTGACAGGAGCCTGATATAGCTGTCTCCTGAGAGGCTCTGCCAGTGCCCGACTTACCAACAAATTAGGTTATTTTTTCTATTATAGCTGTTTAATGTGGCTATCTTGTTCCTAGAAGCATTCTCAACCAGTTTATGAACTTTGGTGGATTTTACTCATTTGTGTAAATACCCACTACCTAGAATGTATTTCTATCTATTTATGGCACATCTGTGATTTCAACCGCATATTTTAGAATGATTAATGTGTGGGATGACCACAGTTTTGGTGAAGTTATTAAGTGTCATGCTGGTTCCTTAGGAAATAATGAAGGGACTTGGCAGGGGAGCAACAGAGCTACATTTTATTTTGCAGATGTTTTTACATATATAAAAATGCAACTTCTATAAGCAGGAAAATAGAAAGGTCCTTTTCTTATGCTCTGCAGAGAGCATCTTCAGAACTGTCTTAAGGGTGTGTGGGAATGGGAGAATCACTAAAGCCAATATGAGAGTAAATATTGCATAGAAAAATGTCATCATTTCTAGAATCTTTGTATCTGTGCAAGCAATCTACAATGTGTGAGAAGAGTCATGGGTGAAGTGGTGGATGATGTTACAGTAACAGAATTCCAGCTGGAGGCAGATGATCACTGGAGGAAAATGGATGAGAAAAGCAGCTGACCAGGAGGCAATTGTAAGATGATTACACACTTTATTGCTATGATACCTGTGTGCAATGAGGTTTGCAGATGGCCACATAACAATCATAGGACACTGCAGCCAGTAGAAAAATATATGTCACTCCCAGAAAGAGAAAGAAAACAACAACAAAATTGTGAGATGCAAGCCTTATAGCAAATAGCTGTGTTCTTTGTGGGTATGCAGATGAGAAATTGTAGGATACAGACTATAGAAATTAGATTTTTTTTTAAACAGAAATTTCCAAGATATAAATACACTGGAGTTTTTAACTGAATGTTTGACAGTGTCTATGTAATGCTGGTCATGTTCCCACTTACTCTCAGTAGGTACATGATCAGCAAAAAGGAGAATCTCATGATTCATAACATCAGCCATTTATAAAGTGCCAATCAATAAATACTGTATTTTATGTTGTAGTTGGTATGACTAATCTCTGGATTCTGTTAAATCTGAAGATAAAAAGACTGGCATCTACTAATATCATATCAAAATCACTTATATGGATACTGGTTTTTTTCTACTCTTGGTATACAATTTAGCTAGATGTGTTCAACAAGATGAGAGAAATGAAGCAATTATATTTTAACCTCAAAATGGAAGATATAATTAGAAAATGTAAAAACTGTATGTTATTAGACAGAAAAAATGACAAACTAATTATCTAATTCAATTGAAAGCTTATAGCCAAAGTTGTTAGGGCTGGAAATAATCAACTTGTGTGTTATAAATTATAATATACTTTGTTCCCACTCTGAAAGTTATCTGTCACATATTTTTGATGACAGCATATCAAAATTGTTACTTTTTGAGTTGTAAAGTTTTTTTCAAGTTAGCTGTGAGAAATACAGTCTCTCATGATGCTCGTGTCATATATTCCTGAACTATGCTATGAACAATTGGGAGCAATCTAGGCAGAAACACTGAAGCAAGAATTGATAAAATGTATCCATGTCATAAAAAACAAGTTGAGAGGCACCTGGGACTACTCTGTGAAACTGTCCAAAACCAAAGCAAAAACAAACCCAAAAAACAAAGCCAAAAACCAAAAAACAAAACACTGGAGTGACAACATCTTGGCAGTATCTGCCAGAAATTGCCTCTCTCTTAAAGTATAAAAGTATGTTTCAGCTGTCTGGGTTGGGGTCCAGAGTAGACCTTGGGCACAAGCTCTGCAGCCAGTCCCACAACACCCAGAGGAAGCTCCACTCCCAGGCGCTCTGACACACCCAGGATCAGAGGTGACTAGGAACCAACTTCTGTTCCAACACTGGGAGTAACTGGGAACAGCGGGGACCAGGCACACAGGAACTCCGCCAGCCCAGTGACTTGGGATCTTTTTGGTCTGTCTGAGCTGGGGTCCAGAGCAGACCTTGGAGGCAAGCTCTGCAGCCAGTCCCACAACACCCAAAGAAAGCTCCATTCCCAGGTGCTCTGACACACCCAGGATCACAGGTGAGCAGGAACCAACATCTGTCCCAACACTGGGTGTAACTGGGACCAGCAGGATCAAGCACACAGGAACTCTGCCAGCCAAGTTACTTGGGTTCCTCCCAGTCTATCTGGGTTAGTGTTCTGAGCAGACTTTGGGTGCAAGCTCTGCAGCCAGTCCCACAACACACAGAGAAAGCCCCACTCCCAGGTGATCCAACAAGCCAGGGATCCCACGATCCCAGAATGACAGGATCACAGAGTCAGCTTGACTCTGAGGAGTCCTGACACAACCAGGATCACAGGAAGGACAGGCTCCAGTCAG
>NW_022196910.1:56829158-56835516 GCF_008632895.1 Mastomys coucha | reverse complement strand
ACAATCTATATACACTGTCAGCTTGTATGTTTGTGACAGTGTCTGGCTGTGTACAACATGAGGGTCTTTGTCGCTGTCCAGCAGCAACGTTAAAAGGGGTAGGGTACCTGGAATATGGAGTTAGAAACAGGAGGAGATAAAAAGAGATAGGGTGGCCAACATTATACCTACCCACGAGGAAGGTACCTTAAAGCATTAGACAGGAGCCTTTAACACTCAGCCATCTTGAACCTTTAATGCCAATCCTTTGTTCCCCCAACAGGTAGCATACCTAAGGCAAAACCACTCCCCCAAGTACGTCAGTAATGGAGACCCAATCAATGTTTTCTTAGTCTCTATAGCAGGCGGGATTTCCGATGTGACTGGACTCAGTAAAGAGGCGTGGCAAATAGCAGGAGGTGGGCAGAGAGGTGTGGTTAAGAGAGGCAGGCTTCAAACTAGGAGGGTAACAGGTCTTGAAATCTTTCTTCTCCTATCGCAGCCTCTCTATTAGTACTATTGTTTATGTCATGTTTGTACACTACACTATGGTTTTCAGAACAGCTTATATATTTCAAAAGTATTTATACACCCAAAAGAAACATAGATGATTAACTAGGGAGGTTGCTTGTAAGAGAACAACGAAGTGAGACTGAATGCTTTGCTTGACATTTGTAACTCTTGTATCAAGTTTGAAGAAGAGGACATTATAAGTTACTCTTTCTCTGTGGTTAATGCTTTTCCAAATTATCACAGCTAATGAACCAAATTCTTACCCTCACCTAATGTCTTTGCCACCCTTCAAGCAGAACCATTGTTCATTGAAACAGTTGGCGAATGACTTTATGGAGAGACCATCTTAATACCTATACCATTTCTTAAATGGATGTAACCTGTTCTCTGTGGACTGAGAATGAAGTCACTCACACAAGTCAAATAGCTTTGAACATAACAGGAAGTCTGTATCCAAAAATTGAGCCTACAATTCATTCCTTGGTGCAGCAGAACTGTCAACTCTCAGCTTAGCTACAATGGAGGTAAAATCCTTTGGTGATGTGAGGGTCATTGAAATACAGCCTTATTACAATGAAACCCAATGTCTAAAAATTGTTCTTATTTTGGGCTTGTACCACAGTAAGAGCCAAGATTTTAAACTCTACGAAATACAAAACAAACAAAAAGACTTTATATATTCATGTTCATTTAAGAAAATACTAATAGTGATGTATTATTTTTAAGTATACAGTTACTATGTTTGGAGTTATTTAAAATTTATATTGAGAAAAATATATTTTCACTGTTGCTGTAGATGAGCATCTACATAAGACTGTTAAATTGATTGTTGTTTTATATCAAACAAATTTTATAATACTTATTTTTATTGTTATAATATTTTATAAATTTTAAGGAATATGACAAAAATGATATTGAAGGTATTGTAGGGTGGTCTCTGGGAGGAGCGGTGGTACAAAAGGGAAACAAGAATGTGATTCAATTCTATTTAATTAAAATATGTTTTTAAATGTTAACAAATTCAGATGAATTGTAATCATGTAACTTTTCTCATCATAATGCAATAAATGTTTTTATTTTTTTTAAAGAAAAACAAAAAAAGAATTAAAAGAAAAAAGTTGAGTTTCTTGATGTAGAAAAATAAGTACTAGTGTAGATGGAACTACATAGACACTCAACTTCATCTTTTTACAGGCATAGTCCCCACTTAATTTGCTGATTATCTGTAATAAAGGAAATTTTCTGTTTCAGGTGAGAAATATTGTTTTACTTTTATCCCTTTTATCAGGTTGTCACTTAAGTATTAAATTTTAAGGTTCTTTCTTGTTATAATTTATATTTCTAATTTAAACTCCAATTAGTAAGGATGGAAAAAGTGAGTTACTGTGCTTCCAAAATTTTGTTGTGTTATTTATATGCTGTGTATATTATGACGTTTTTGATATTGTCTAGTTATACAAGCTTTCCAAAGTCTCCTCAAAAGTCTCAGATATATTCTGCCTGTTTTGGATTATAACACAAGAGGAGTCGTTGAGAAGAAAACATAGGACACACATCCCCAGAGACAGAAAAACAAGGGCATGTCTGACAAATTAATTTAAGTAAACCTCTACTCTGGTTCCCATGGGAGCCATCATGTATTGTGGGAATATAGAATGCCATCTGTAATATTAAGCTTCCCATGAAGCAAAGAAAAAGTCTGATTATGAACAGATTACTTGCTGATAAGTTGTCCTATCAATTAATATTTTTAAGGAATAGACACTTTGGTTTTTAGTGGTTTTCAATACGAAAAGGTAAATTTAAGGCTTGACACATAGCTCTGTCATAAAACAATTTCCATCTGGAGAATCCATACCACCTGTCAAAATGAAGAGAAAATTTATCAGGGTAACAATAAAGGACCTTGGGAAAGAACATGAGTTCTGGTTGAGAGAATTTGAGAAGTAGTAAAAACTTCTCAAAGTAACTCTGGAGCAGCTGAGGATTCAGTGAAGGTATATGAGAAGTATGACTGTTTATTTCACAGTAATTAATTGGCATCATACACTCCGAGTTTCATGGGAATGCCAGTCTGTGCTTCATACTTTGAAATGATAATCAAAGAGAAAACGGTACTCAATAGTTGGAATAGCAGGAGTGTTTGTGTGGCTGAGATCATAGTTTCAGGCACATGAATTATATGAGACTGAGTTTAGCTGGGAAATCCATGACACACATGTATTATTAGTCACAGAATCCTGATATTTGGGCAGTGAATGCAATATTAACTTTCAATCATTTTTTAAATTTCTCGAAAAGTTTATATTTATATACAAAATAATGAATTTCACACTGTCATTTTCACACAGGTGTATAATGTAATTTGATCACTTTTATTTCTTATTAGCCTCTTTTGTCTCCTTTACTCTCCATTGTCTCTATCCCCTTTCCTAAACAGTCCTGCTGCTTTCCAGTCTCACCTAAAACAAAACAAAACTAGAATCTGTATATGAGAGAAAACACGAGATTCCTGTCTTTATGAACCTGGTTCATTTCACTTAATTTGAAGACACCCAGTTCTATCAATTCCTTCCCCCAAAAAAATACATTTTAGTAATTACTTCTGGCTAAATAATTCTCGATCATATACATATGCCACATTTTTCTTTATTAATCTGTTAGAGACTTTCTAGGCTGTATCTGTCACTTTGCAAATGCTAAATGTCCACAGATATGCTGGGATCTCTGTTGCATGCTAATTTGGGTTCTTTCAGATGAATAGCCAGGGATTGTATACCTGATATTAGCTCAAATTTTAGGGGTTTTTGAATGTCCATATTAATTTTATAGTAGCAGGACTAATTTACATCCCCATGGAATATATAAGGATTCTTCCTCCTATATCTCTGCCACTATTTGCTACTTTTCATTTTCTGAATGCCAGCTTTTTTATATTTTAAATTAAGATGAATCCAAAAGAAAGAAAATTCAACTGAAGCTCTAAGAAAATGTTCACTTGGAGAACATGGTGTCCACTTTGTCCATTATCAAACTAAGTATTTTTGCTTGGGATAAACAGTATAATACTATATTAGCAGACTCAAAGGATCAGTTGCCAAACTGAACAAATCACTAAGCTAAAAAAAAAAATTGGTAGAACTGAGATTTTTTGTTTTCTGTTTTGATTTTTTTTGTTTTTGTTTGTCTGTCTGCTTTGTAAGATGGAATTGCTCTATTATATAGCCCTGGGTGTGCTGGAACTCACTGTGTAGATAGACCAGTCCTGTCTCCAACTGACAGAGATCTACCTGCCTCTGCTGCTTCGGGGCTGGGATACATGTTTGATGCCACTATGCCTAAGTCCAAATCAATATTCTAAACTCTAGAATCTAATTTTCAAAAAATAGAAAATTCCCTTTCAATTGACATTGAATACATTTCTCAATAAAGTTGCCTGGAGAGATTTATACCTATTTTCACTTGTTGATTATTAACATAACCGTTAAGGTAAATTTTCTATAGTTTGCCTTGAAAATGCATACAAGTAATATTGTACAGGTTGGCTGTTGACACAAACACTCCTAACAACCTTTCTTAGGATGGTGCATATCAGTGCATACAGCAAGCATTCTTAGCCCCATGTTCTTCAAATTATATAAAAAGTCAATGTTATAAAAAAGACTAAACTATAGAAATATTACAAAACAACTTAAGATATTATAAGTATGCCAGGAATTTTGAGAACTCCCTGGGACATAGAACAAATATTACTTTTCACTGCCAGAGAAACCAATAGATTAGGAAATGAATGCCTAGAGTCTCTTTCCAAGGAAATTTTAGGTGAGCTCAAAGTTTGGCATTAGCAAATCAACAAAAAATATTCTATATGCTTAATGGTCAAGGTTTGAGAGTCTGATGGAAGTAACATAGTAATTTTTAAAGCAACTTTTAGAAATTGACACTAAAATCCATTAAATACCATGCATTATGATAATATAGAACAGCAGAACACAAAATAAAGACATAACAATGGTACATTGCATTGTACAGGCTTCTCTTTAATATGAAATGCAAGAACAGCCTCACAGCAGAGGCGGGGGACATTGGCTCATTGAAGAGCTCAATTTAAAAGTAACTATGCAGTAGGAAATATTTTTTCTGAGTGTCTTGTTGCTCTTTGTTTAGCTTTTGCTTCTTATTAAGTGGATAAATTCTTTGAAAATAAATTCATTATTTTAAATGTCATTCTCATGTTGGTGACATCAAATCAGTCACACTCAGAAATTTTTAGGTGTGTCTAAATTTTAAAATGAGAACTGTGTCAAGTAAAGATGAAATAGAAAAGTAAAAAGATTCAGCTAAGTTGGATACAACAGTGGATTGGAAATACAATAATGTAATATACATTGCATATAATGTGCCTTACAAAAATGAAACAGTGAATTTCTTTACTATTAAATTTTATTTGAAATACATTTTTTGATCAAGGTCTTGAAGGATTCTTTTACTTGTTTGTTTCTAAGGGTGTAAATAAAAGGATTCAGCATCGGGGCAACAGAGGTGTTGAGCACTGCTATACCCTTAGTCAAAGCCACCCCTTCCTTTGCTGAAGTTTTGACATACATGAATATACAGCTTCCATAGGAAATGGACACAACAATCATGTGTGAGGAGCAGGTAGAAAAGGCCTTTTTCTTTTGCTCAGCAGAGGGGATTCTTAGAATTGTCCTAAGGATGAATGAATAGGACAAAATCACTAATGCTAAGGTTACAATGAGAGTGAATACTGCCAGGAAGAATGCGAAGAGCTCCAAGAAGGTTGTGTCTGTGCAAGAGATGAGCAGCATGGGAGAGGAGTCACAGGTAAAATGGTCAATGATGTTGGAGTCACAGTAATCCAGTTGAAGGCCCATGATCACAGGTGGAAAGATGATGAGAAATCCAGCCACCCAAGAGCCAACTATGAGCTGCATGCAGACCCTGCTGCTCAATATTGTGGTGTAATGCAAGGGCTTACAGATAGCCACATAGCGGTCATAAGACATAGCAGTCAGAAGGAAAAATTCAGTTGCACCCAGGAGTATGAAGAAGAACTCCTGAGCCATACAAGAATTAAAGGAGATAGTCATATCCCCTGTCACAATGCTTACAAGGAACCGAGGAATGGAAACTGTGGTAAATGCAATTTCTAGGAAAGAGAAATTTCGAAGGAAGAAGTACATGGGTGTCTTGAGGTGTGAATCTATCAGAGTGAGGGTAATAATGGTCAGATTTCCAGTAATGCTCAAAATATAAGTGAGAAATAAAAATATAAAAATCAAAATGTTTAGCTTTGGGTCATTTGTTAATCCCAAAAGAATAAACTCACTCACAGATGTTCGATTTTTCATTTCTTCGTGTGTTCTGCCAGGTCTGTAATGGTGAAATGAATTAGAGAGTCAGGATATGTATGAATTATATTGGTGGTTAAACATCTTTGTTTCATCATACCAAATGAAAAGTGTAACAATATACAAACCGAAATATTAAATCATTCAACAAATTATACTGTTTTAAAAGTGAACATTACCCGCCACAAAACAATTATGCATCTGGTAATTGCCTTGAATCTACAGATATTTAGTCTTAAAGTAGTAACTTGATAGTTCTATTAAGTACATCGGTAGATGAAAACAATGCCATGATAGATCTTTGCAGAAATATTTGAAAAATAGATAAAATACTGAAAAATAAAAAATATTATTTTATTATGAAAATTATCTCTACAAAGGAACACATTACTTTTTGTAAATCAAACATTTAAATGTTATTTGTCAGTGTTAGAAAATGTTTAGATGTAGAGACTCACAGCCACCCATCGAACTGAGTACAGGGTCCCCAGTGA
>NW_022196910.1:56817584-56828777 GCF_008632895.1 Mastomys coucha | reverse complement strand
TAAAGAAAATATCTAAAAAAAAAAAAAAGAGAGAAAAAAAAGTTTAAAACTATTCTTGACTTTCTGAAGAATTAATAATTTAACAAAGGAGTCAGGACCATCAAAATCAACCTTTGTATAACCCTATGGAAACAAATTTCCAAATCTCAAAAAAACTCTTATAGTGTTTCTATAAGTGTTTCTTATAGTGCACAGAGTAACTAGAAAATGGAAAAAGGAATAACAGAACTATAGAACATAAATAAAGAACAGAACATAGACTTGGCAATTGTTTAGTGCCAAGTGGTCTTAGCTGAAAAACTCAAACCCAAATGCTCAGTGGGTTTTGAACTAACTGTCAGTGTTTGATACCTTGTTTTGGAGCATTGTTCACACCTATATATACATTTTGTGATTTTCATACATAACAAATTTATATCATATGTAGCTGAAATTTGGTGAGGTAATTGAGCTATATACATTAACAGGAACACACTATGGGATGAATCCAAAAAAAATTTCTGAAGTAGAAGTCTGATAGGTGATATGATTGAGTGTTTGTAGAAACTGCTAAAAGCCAAACCCTCCAAAGTAATATATTCTAAAATTTGTGGTTTAAGAAAGTTGAGAAATTTTTAGGTCCCAGTGAGCAGCAATTTTCTCAGTGGGCACCCCAAGGTCAGTGCACACTATTTATAAAAGTCTCAAAGCAAAAATGTCTTGTTTGTTGATTGATTGCTTGTTTGCTTGCTTGTTTGTTTATATTGAGTAGAAATGTCTCTGGCTGCAACTTACAATTTAATAATAACTCTCAAGTTTGTGGAAACAGAACAGAGAAGTAGACGAACAACAGGAATTCATAGGCAGAAATTATCCTATCTTGTAATGTAGCTAAGACTCTCAAGAAGGATGGGGAAAGAGGAGGATTGGGAAGAGAGAAGGGAAGAATGGAACAAAATGAAGAAAGAAAAAAAGGGAAGAAGACAGCCATATTGTCATGATATTTGAGGCAATATTTACAGCTCAGAGGTAATAAAGCTGTATATTTGGTTTGCCCCCTATGGGAAATTCTTCATTGGTAAAGGACGAAAAGACACAAAGCATGAGTGAGAATCAAAAATCAATATCCTTGGGAGATGGAGTGCTATGTGACCCATGAGTAGAAATTGTTGAGATAGAGCATCACCTGAAATTCTTAGCTGTAGCCCTAACAGCCAGTACCTGGGATCTCTTGTTTTCTAAAATTCCAAGAAACAACAAAGTCCTTACCATTGATATTATGAAATTCAACAAATGGCATATTTTCCCCTTTGGCTTCGAGTAACTCTTAGGAAAGAAAGATGCCTGTAATTATAAATTCTACTTTTACACTATTGTTAGAAAATGGTTTCTTTCAATATTCTCTCCAGAAGAAGCATTTCCATTTTATGTTTTTACCTACTCCTCGAAACAGACACAAGGGATTCTTCCAGCAGAGTTAAACTATCTCTCTTGAGAGATGGTGTTAATGAGTGTGCCCTGAAGCTAAGCTGAATAATTAGTTGATTTCCAGAAATCATCTTTTGAAACATCTATTGTTGGAGAAATGTAGAATGCAAACAGAACTGAAGAAATAATACCATGTGTTTTTATTTCATAGAGCTAATACTTTAAAAAAACTTTACAAAAAATACTTTACAAAAAACTTGCAAAGGTAATATAATCTAGTATCATGTTAACATGTAACTAAGCACAAAATAGCAAGAGGAAATATCCACTGGAACATGAAGTGTGCCATATTATTATTTTCTTTGATAGTAAAAGCATGCTGGATAATTTAGGCAAGATATAGTTAATAGATATGCATATTGTCAAGAACTACAGGCAATATTTTTATGACTCCCAAAATTAGTACTCAAAAATATTTTCTTATTATGTAATTCATGTTAGAAAATAACTTTACATTTTATTCCATTATAGTCCTCTGAGTTTTTTACTCTGTTAGACAACTTAGGGTCTGCTTTATTGCTGTGAGGCACTAGACTTTTAAATTTATGTTTGCTTGGTATGGATGCTGATTTTGCACTGTATTTTTTGTTCACTAAATTCCATTGACACTTATTTACACTAAAAGCTGCTAACTCCATTTAATGACAGCTTCAGCTTAACTTTCTGCTACAATGAGGTGAATATTACTCCTTTTCTATATAAGAATAACAGAAGCTACTTATTGAAATTCTGCCCGTCTTTGAAAATTATTAAAATATAAAGATCTGTAAAAAGTATGAAGGCATATTGAATGTTTAATAAGATTATTCAAAATAGATAGAGGACTAAATTAGTTTATTGACTAGGTTTAATGTATGCTTAGTAACTTACCATTATATTTTCATTGTTCTATTCTTATCTCCTTGTACAAAGCTCAAGTCCAAGTGGATCAAGGACCTCCACATAAAACTAATATGCTGAATCTAATAGAAAAGAAAGTGGGGAATCACCTCAAACATATCAGCACAGGAGGAAATTTCCTGAACAGAATACCAAGGGCTCATGCTCTAAGATTAACAATTAACAAATGGGACCTCATAGAACTGAAAATCTTCTGTAAGGCAAAAGACACTGTCAATAGGACAAAGAGCAGCCCACAGATTGGGAAAAGATCTTTACCAACCCTACATCTGATAGAGGGCTAATATCCAAAATATGCAAAGAACTCAAGAAGTTAGACTCCAGAGAACCAAATAACCCTATTAAAAATGGGGTACAGAGCAAAACAGAATTCTCAACTGAGGAATCTAAAATGGCTGAGAAGCACCTAAAGAAATGTTCAACATCCTTAGTCATTGGGGAAATAAAAAATCAAAATGACCCTGAGATTCCACTTCACACCAATCAGCATGGCTAAGATCAAAAACTCAGGTGACTACAGATGCTGGCAAGAATGTAGAGAAAGAGGAACACTTCTCCATTGCTGGTGGTACTGCAAGTTGGTAAAACCACTTCGGAAATCAATCTGGCAGTTCCTTAGAAAATTGGAGATAGTTCTACCTGAAGACTCAGCTGTACCAGTACTGGCATCCAAAAGATGCTCCAACATATAACTATGTTTATAGCAGACTTATTCACAGAAGCTGGAAACAGCCCAAATGTCCCTCAACAGAAGAATGGATACAGAAAATGTGGTACATTTACACAATGGAGTACTACTCAGCTATTAAAAACAGTGAATTCATGAAATTTTCAGGCAAATGTGTGGAACTAGAAAATATAGTCTTGAGTGAGGTAATGCAGACACAAAAGAACACACATGGTAAGTACTCACTGATAAGTGGATATTAGCCCCAAAGCTCAGAATACCCAAGATACAATCTACAAACCATATGGTACTTAAGAAGAAGAAAGACTAAAATGTAGATACTCCAGTCCTTCATGGAAGGGGGAACAAAATAATCACAGAAGGTAGAGGAAGGGAGGGGCCTAAGAGGAAGAGAGGAGGGAGAGAGAAGAAAGGGGGAAGGATCAGGTATTGGAAGGGACAGGAGAAGCACAGATGGTCAGGAAATGGAATAGAAACAAGTAGCAGTGGGAGATGGAGAACTTGGGGTAGCCACTAGAAAGTCCTAGACCTCAAGGAAGCAAGAGGCTCACAGGATCCAACGGGGATGACTATAGCTGAAATATGTAACAAAGAGGAGATAGAAACCTGTAGAGACCACTTCCAGTAGATAGACATATCCCCCAGTTGAGGGATGGGACCAACCACCCTTCTCAAAATTGTCAACCCAGAAATGTTCCTGTCCAAAGGAAAGATAGAGACAAAAAATTGGAACAGAGACTGAAGGAAAGACCATCCACCTTCTACAGACACCAAACCCTGACACTTTTGCTGATGCCAAGGAGCTGATGCTTGCTGACAGGAGCCTGGTATGGCTGTTCCCTGAGAGGTTCTACTAACACCTGGCTAAGATAGATGCAGATACTAACAAACAACCATTGTACTGAGCCTGGGGACCCCAATGAAATAGCTAGGGGAAGGACTGAAGGAGCTGAGGGGGTTGCAACCCCATAGGATAAACAATCCCAACTAAATGAACCACCCAGAGCTCCCAAAGACTAAACCACCAACCAAATATTATATATGGAGGTATCTATTGGCTCCACATACATATGTAGGAGAGGATGGCTTTATCTGACATCAATGGGAGGGGAGACCCTTGGTCCTGCAGAATCTTGATGCCCCAGTGAAGGGGGATGTTAGCAGTGAGGCTTTAGTGATTGAGTGGATGGAGGAGTACCCTCATAGAGACAAAGAGGGTTGGGGGAGGAAGGGAGGATGGGATAGGGAGCTTGTAGAGGAATAACCGGGAAGAAGAATATCATTTGAAATCTGGAGGAACAAAATGATTCATAAAAAAAGAAAAAAAGAAAGGAGGCAGAAGAGCTACCTATTCATTGTGAAGCCTCCTATATAGAATATGTGGTAAGTATGGTTGTTTATGGATATGAGTATGTGTGTGTGCCTGTATGCCTGTACATTCAGGAGTGATGTCTCCTTAGGAAATGTCTGTGAGGATCCTGCCTTTCCCAATATAACATGGTTTCTTTCTTTTTTCTTATGTAAAGAATATATTTTTCCAATTTTTATTGTAGATTTTGCTTATTTACATTACAAATGTTATCCCCGTTCCTGGTTTTCCCTCCTGAAAGCACCTATCCCATCCTCCCTCCCCTTCCTATAATGAGGGTGCACACCCACCCACCCACCCACTCCTGCCTCCCAAGCCTGGCATTCCCCTACACTAGGGCATCAAGCCTTCCCAGGAGCAAGGGCCTCTCCTCCCATTGATGTCCAACAAGGCTGTTCTCTGCTACATATGTGACTGGAGCCATGGGACCCTCCATGTGTACTCTTTGGTTGTTGATTTAGTTCCTGGGAGCTCTGAGGGGGTCTAGTTGGTTGATATTGTTCTTCCTATGGGTTGCAAACTCTTCAGCTCTGTCAGTCCTTTTTCTAAATCTTTAATTGGAGAACCCATGTTCACTCCAGGGGTTGGCTGCAAGCAAACGCCTCTGTATTTGCCAGGATCTGAACAAGCCTCTCAGGAGACAGCTATATCAACTCCTGTCAGCAAGTACTTCCTGGTGTCTGCAATAGTGTCTGGGTTTGGTGTTTATATATGGGATGGAGCCCCAGGTGAGGCAGTCTCTGGATGTCTTTCAGTCCTGTTCCACATTTTGTCTCCATATTTCCTACCGTGAGTATTTTGTTCCCCCTTCTAAGAAGGACTGAAGCACCCACACTTTGGCCTTCCTTCTTGAACTTCACATGGTCTGTGAATTGTATCTTGGGTATTCTGAGCTTTAGGCTAATATCCATTTATCAATCAGTGCATACCATGTGTGTTCTTTTGTGACTGATTACCTCACTCGGGATGATATTTTCTAGTTCCATTAATTTGCCTAGGAATTTCATGAACTCATTGTTTTTAATAGCTGAATAGTAATCCATCTTGTAAATGTACCACATTTTCTGTATCCATTCCTCTGTTGAGAGACATCTGAGTTCTTTCCAGCTTCTGACTACTATAAATAAGGCTGCTGTGAACATGGTGGAGCATGTGTCCTTGTTATATGTTAGAGCATCATTTGGGTATATGCCCAGTATATCCTCAGGTAGTATTACACACAATTTTCTGAGGAACCACCAGTCTGATTTCCAGAGTGATTGTACTAGCTTACAATCCCACCAGCAATGAAGGAATGTTCCTCTTTCTATACATTCTCACCAGCATCTGCTGTCACCTGAGTTTTTTATCTTACCCATTCTGACTGGTGTGAAGTGGAATCTCAGGATTGTTTTGATTTGCACTTCCCTGATAACTAAGGATGTTGGATATTTCTTAGTTATTAATTCTGTTTAGATCTGTACTCCATTTTTTAATAGGTTATTTGGTTCTCTGGAGTCTACCTTCCTGAGTTCTTTGTGTATATTGGATATTAGCTCTCTATCAGATGTAAGATTGGTAAAGATCTTTTCCCAATCTGTTGGTTGCCATTTTGTCCTTTTGACAGTGTCCTTTGCCTTATAGAAGCTTTGCAATTTTATGAAGTCCCATTTGTCGATTGTTGATCTTAGAGCATAAGCCATTGTTGTTCTGTTCAGGAAATTTTCCCCAATGCCCATGTGTTCAAGGCTCTTCCCCACTTTCTCTTCTATTAGTTTCAGTGTATCTGGTTTTATGTGGAGGTTCTTGATCCACTTGGACTTGAACTATGTATAGGAGATAAGAATGGATCAATTTTGCAGTCTTCTACAGGTTAACCACCAGTTGAACCAACACCATTTGTTTATAATCCTGTTGATGCTTTTTTCCACCAAATGGATTTAGCTCCTTTGTTAAAGATCAAGTGACCATAGGTATGTGGGCTCACTTCTAGGTCTTCAATTCTGTTCCATTGATCTACCTGCCTGTCACTGTACCAATGACATGCATTTTTATCACTATTGCTCTGTAATACAGCTTGAGGTAAGGGATGGTGATTCACCCAGTTCTTTTATTGTTGAGAATAGTTTTCACTGTCCAAAGCAGGACCTGCCAGGAGTGCACAGTGTACAGGAACACCAGAGATAGCATGGTTTCTACCAAGCTACTTTGATTCTCTTGAGTATTCATGTTTCAAAACAAAACAGAATCCGTATTTGCATATGTAAATTTTCTGTGTGTTTGGTGTTCTGAGAGAGGAGTAGAAGGAGGGAGAGACAGAGACAGATAGAGACACAGAGAGAAACAAAGAGAGGGAGAGAACTAGAAAATGATTCTTTGTGTAATAGAAACACCAAATGCTCTACAATATTTTTAGAGCAAGAGCCAGAGACTGGGAAACCCACTTATGTCTTGAAGAAGTTACGGGAATGTTAGATACAAACCAGTACTTTTAAAAAATGATTTAATTCATTAATTGCATATGTTGAACCAACCCTGTTTGGACCAAGCCAGTTGTTGAATATAGCTTAAATAAAATGAAATCAGGTAAACATCATGAATTGGTCTGATACACAGGTTATGTATCTTAATCCAAAACTAAAGTATTGTAGTTAATCTGGGACTTAGGAGGGATTGTTAAAGAAAGGATTAAACAGAATCAATCTAATAGCCTTTGAAGTAGAATGTACAGAATCTGGGTTCAAAATCCTAAACATTGGTTGCAGAACAGGTGTGATTAGTAGAATAGGTCACTGTAGGTGAGGCCTTAGCTAAATATGAGGGCTTGGAATGGGTCTTGGAGGATCATAAATATTCCCCTGATTAGGCCCTTGAGAAACATCAAAATTATAAGATTTAAGCCTTTAATATTTTCTCTCGTTCCCTTGACCATAATCCCAATTTACTGACATAAATTTAAATTCTTATTTTTCTTATTTGTGATATTGATTTGTCTTTGAAATTATTCACATCTCTCTGTGATGATAAACTTGTCTTACTTCTTTGGCATTTAAAATTTGGATTTATTTTTAAAACTTAATTATTTTATTTGTTTTCCATACAATATATGATATATATGGTCATAAACTTTTACCCAACTACTCCTAGATCTTCCCCACCTCTTATCCACCAAACTTCATGTTCTTCTTCTCTTTCTCCCTTTCTTGATTTCCCCAAACAAAAACAAAAGCAATGTACAAAACAGAACAATACAAAAAATATCAAAACAAAGCAAAGAGCACACATGAAGCTGTTAGATGTGTCATGTATGGATCCATCTCATAGAGTGTGCCTTAAATCCAATTTTATAAAATGGTTGGTTCTTGCATAACATTTGTGCCTCTATTGCACATCTTGAGGCACATTGTTATTACAAGTGATGAGATTTGTAGATATTGATGATTAGTTTTCTTTTTGGTAGCATGCAGAATACCTTTCAAAATCGTAAATGTTAGTAAGTAGGGATGAAGCTTTCAGTTTGCTACCAGCTTTATTTCAGCATATTCAATGACATAAGTAAGTTGTACCTTTAGCAGTAGGACTTTACCATCAGGTTGATGGGGGTAACCAGTAGACTTGTCAATAGCCTATGATATTGAGGGAGAAATTATGGATCCCTATTGGAGAAGATTCAAAAAGATGTCACTCACTCCTGGCACTGGAGGTTTTATTTAGTAGCATAATGTGTCTACCTGGGACATTGTCTCCCTCATTATTTGGTATTCCATTTAAATTCCTTTCATATATATAATTTAGGAGGCTTCTACAGTGGTAGCTTTCCATGTGATATGCCACCTTCTTTCCCATTTAATTCTATTCTTATTTCCCATTAATCACTAAAGAATGAGTTCCATAAGGATAATATCTGGATGAAATATTGTATATCATTGCAAAGGTTAAATCTGAAAGGAGATAATTGAGAATCTTTTTTATTACAACTTCTAGCTCTTTGATATAAATGCAATTCTCTTTACAGAGTCACTGAAAGCCTGTTTCACTTGTTTGTTCCTTAACGTATAAATGAAGGGATTCAATAGAGGTGCAACAGAAGTAGTGAGGACTGAAACTCCTTTATTTATGGCCACTTCATCCTTAGCTGATGGCTTGATGTAGATGAAGATGCAGCTTCCATAGGTGATGGAAACCACAATCATGTGGGATGAGCAGGTGGAAAAGGCCTTTTTTCTTTGCTGTGCAGAAGGGAATCGCAGAATTGTCCTGATGATGTATGTATAGGATAGAATCACACAGATTAGGGTAATAATGAGTGCAAAGACAGCCACAAGTATAACCATCTGTTCTATTACCCATGTGTCTGAGCATGAGATCTTTAGAAGGGGGCCTGCATCACAGCTGAAATGATCAATGGCATTGGAGTCACAGAAGTCAAGTTGGAGCCCCAAGCTAAGGGGAGGAATGATAATCATTAAGCCAGACACCCAACATATGATGACTAGTAAGGTACACACCCTGGGGTTCATGATGGCCATATAATGAAGTGGTTTGCAGATGGCCACATAGCGATCATAGGACATAGCTGCCAAGAGAAAAAAATTCAGTTGCTCCAAAGAGAATAACAAAGAATATTTGACTTGCACAAGCATTATAGGTAATGGTATTATCTCCACTTGATATACTGTATAGAAATCTAGGAATACAGACTGTGGTAAAAGAAACTTCTAGGAAAGAAAAATTTCTGAGGAAAAAGTACATAGGTGTTTTAAGATGGGGATCCACCAAGGTGAGGATGATGATAATCAGGTTTCCTGTTACGCTCAGCAAGTATGTGAGAAATAGGAAGATAAAAAGCAGAATTTGAAGTTGTGGGTCATCTGTTAGTCCCAGAAGGATGAAAGTTGTTATTGTTGAGTGGTTTCTCATTACTGACCTTTGAAATCAAGATTTCATAAAGTCATGGTTAGGGAAAGTCTAACAAAGGACTGTGGATACAGATGCCAATGAACCAGCCTATATTTATTTTCTAAGTTTATATCATAGTAAATGTTGCCATTGCCTGAATTTCCAAAAGAGCAGTGAAAATTTTCTTAAGGACTCATGTTATTGTATTAAGAGCCAATTCTAAAGAATTGTCTGTTACTCTTAAGAATGTACAGATGTAGTTAATTCTTATGTAGATAGGACTTACAATCAATGCCACCCAACAGGCACACGGAACATTATACTAAGACAAATTCTGGATATTGGATGCATATAGATATCTAAGAACATAAATTTGTTTCAACTGTTACTACCTGGATAATGCTTTAAGTATAAAATATTTCTATCCTGGAAAAAAATTAAGCAACAAAGATGAAAGCAGGTTTCTTTACATTTGCAAGAAAATTGGGGTACATCTATTTTATCTATGTGAATACACTTGTGGAAGGAATATACTCCTGCTTTTGTTACATATTTCTACTAGTGGATGATGGTCATTTAGTTCAAATATCTAAAAGCCACAGTGCATTTACTATCATTTATTAGATATTTCAAGGCTTTGACATTTTTTAGGGTTTTCTCAAAATATTTTTGAAAATACAAGTGATCTGATGGGGAGGAAAGGAAAACATGAAGCTCCTTAGAAAGGGGAGGTAAGTGGCTAAAATAACAATGTGGATCCCTGAAAAATATACATGGTATCATACTACTATTTACTTAAAAAAACATAATGTGACAACACCCAGAGGAAGCTCCACTCCCAGATGCTCCGACACACCCAGGATCAGAGGTGAGGAGGAACCAATATCTGTCCCAACACTGAAAGTAACTGGGACCAGCTGGACCAGGCACACAGTAACTCCACCAGCCCAGTGACTCGGGTTCCTTCTGGTCTGTTTGGGTTGGTGTCCGGAGCAGACCTTGGGCACAACCTACACAGCCAGTCCCACGACACACAGAGGAAGCCCCACTCCCAGGTGATCTAATAAGCCCAGGATCACAGGATCCCAGAATCACAGGATCACAGAGACATCTTGACTCTGAGGAGTTCTGACACAACCAGGATCACAGGAAGGACAGGCTTCAGTCAGATTTAGCAAGGGCAAGTAGCACTAGAGATAACCAGATGGTGGGGGCCAAGCATAAGAATATAAGCAACACAAACCAACAGGTCACTTGGCATCATCAGAACCCAATTCTATCACCATAGCAAGTCCTGGACACACCATTACACTGGAAAAGCAAGATTCAGATATAAAATCACTTCTCATGGTGATGATATAGGACTTTAAGAAAGACATAAATAGCACCCTGAAAGAAATACAAGAGAACACAAGTAAACAGCTAGAAGCCCTTCAAGAGGAAACACAAAAATCCCTTAAAGAACTACAGGAAAACACAATCAAACAGGTGAAGGAAATGAGCAAAACCATCCAGAATCTAAAAATGGAAATAGAAACAATAAAGAAATCAGAAACAGAGACAATGATGGCCATACAAAACCTAAGAAAGAAATCAGGAGTCATAGATGCAAACATCACCAACAGAATACAAGAGATAGAAGAGAGAATCTCAGGGGCAGAAGACACCATAGAAAACATTGACACAACAGTCAAAGAAAATGCAAAAAGCAAAAAGCTCTTATCCCAAAACATCCAGGAAATCCAGGATGCACTGGGAAGAGAGTGAAGATTCCCAATGTAATGGGCCAGCAAATATCTTCAACAAAATTATACAAGAAAACATTCCTAACCTAAAGAAAGGGATGCCCATGAACATACAAGAAGCCTACAGAACTCCAAATAGACTGGAC
>NW_022196910.1:56814282-56816150 GCF_008632895.1 Mastomys coucha | reverse complement strand
CTTGAATGGCAATTACCAGGCATTTGGATATTGTCAAATAAGGTGTTGTTCAACAGCTTTAAAATTTTGGTTTGAAGCACAGTGACACATCTAAATCTTTAACTTGTCTGCCATTGCCACATCATTAAAAGAGAAAACTTTATAATTCTTTAAATTGTTCCCATGTCATTTGAATTTTCTTGTAGCTTTAGATCTCTATTTTTTACTGTTTTGTTTACGTTATACTTTTCCTATTAATATGTTAAAATACTTATGATCTGATCTCTTGGTTTAATTTTCAATTTTATTAAAATTCCTAACACCAAATCTAGTCATATTATGAACTCTTGCTCAATGTATAGATCCACACAGGGTCCTCTTGCAGATATTATTCTGATCTGTATAAAATGGATGTTTCTCAAATACTCAGTTAATCATGTGCTTTAAGTGAAGGCATCCTCCTTCCAACTCTGACCTTCTTCTTACATTAACTGCTTTTTTGTTTGATATTTTATTTATTTACATTTTAAATGTTATCCACTTTCCTGGTTTCTCCTCCACAAATCCCCTATCCCATCTCCTCTCCCCATGCTTCTATGAGGGTGCTCCCCCATGCACCCACCCACTCCCACCTCACGGCCTCCCACTCTCACCTCTCATTCTCCTACACTGGGCATCGAGCCTTCGCAGGACCAAGGGTCTCTCACTGATGCCAGTCTCGTTTGTTTAGTGTTGAAGGATCTTTATGGAAAGCTCCTTTTAGATTTCATTACTTGCCATGTTTTTTTTGTTGTTTTTTTTTTGTTTGTTTGTTTTTGTTTATTTTCCTTTTACTTTTTCCTACATGCTTTTCACTAGCATTAAGCACTTGCAATTCTTGGTATTTTTATATGTTCTTGCCTCTATACTTGCATGCGTGTGTGTGTGTGTGTGTGTGTCTGTGCATGTGTGTCTGTCTGTGTGTGTGCATGAGTGTGAGTATGTGCACACATGCACATAAACCATATTTTGACCAACTGATTCCTATTAGTTCTTTGGGCTCCCTTGGGACATTAAATGCTCAATAGAAACTTCATGTACGCACCTAGAAAATGTAAATTTTTCTATGTGTCTGGTTTCAAGGTTGACCACTTTGTATACTGAACAACAAATAGAAGCCTATCCTTAAGAGAGTTATTTCTCATTCTCCTTGAGTTCAGTAAAAGCCCCCTCTTTACAGGAAGTGGAAACCATCACAGAAAACCCAAACTAAACACTTAGACATCAACTAAGTGACCATGGTGTAGTGCAGCTCCAGTGGATAGATACATCACCACAGCTCCTACAAGTATAGCTCAGAGAACCTCATGAAAAAGGGAATATAACTATTGTAAGAATAACAATATCAGAAGGTCTTCTATAAAAATGTTCTTTTTAAAAATTTCTGCTCAAATAAGACTGGAAAAATGGTAATATCTATGGCATGTTAATGTGGAAGGGGAGAAACTTTCTAGAGTTCACTGTTAGACAAAAGATTACATGCTCTACCTATTGATGCTCTTGAAACTGTGCCTAATACAAAGAACATGCTTCACAATTTTATTAACTGCATGAGTGTCTAAAACTTAAGCTTTATTTTAAACTTTTAAAATAATTTTCAAATACTCCTCATAGCTAAAAGGCTCCTACTGCAATGTTAGGAAGATTTGAATTGATGTTAAATCCAGTTATAGCATTCCCTATGAAATAACTGGGTAGGAGAAGTTTAAGTTTTTATGAAGGTTATTTATTTTTTTGTTTTTTGGTTTTTTTGGGGGGTGCACCTGGTATGACTTAAGAAATGTAATCATACTTAAATATGTTGCAATACAAGATAGCTTAGATAATTGGAATCAAACAGTAAACATATA
>NW_022196910.1:56806593-56813498 GCF_008632895.1 Mastomys coucha | reverse complement strand
CAACAGCTTTAAAATTTTAGTACAAGGATGAGTAAGTCTAGGATCTGCTGCACTATAATATTCCATGACTTATAATTTCTTACTGTTCACTATCATGTCAAGTTGAATTATAGAATAGCAAACAAATAAAAACAAGACCTATGATGAAATACAAAGAAACCTTTTAAAAGGATGCATGTGTTTTTGTCTTCATTGTCATGATGGTTTCGTGGAAATTTAGAAATATCCAAGCCCATCAAATTGAGTCATATCTATCTACGTAACTGTCTGTCTGTCTGTCTGTCTGTCTATCTATAGTACTTCAATAAAATTGTGCAAAATAATTTATATACTAAACACTAAAGCACTATTAAAGTGAACTGTCACATCCTTAATTATTTACAGATTATGACAGATTCTGCACTGTGGCATTAGTTCCTACATACACTGTTCTTCATCTCTTGTGATCACGCTGTCATTCAAGCCTATCTGCTATGACCAGCATCATTTAGAAGAGTTGTATGCTGCTTATTCTGAATTTCCCGCAAACTAGATTTAGCTATTTAAAATGCCCTCCTTTATATTTGATCCTTTCCCAAACTTTAAATTTAATGTTTTTTACCTCTTCCTTGAAACAATTATTTTTAGTACTTGTAACTTTCATATGTGAGTGAGTGCATTGTCCCTACATCAGAAGATGAGTCCTTCAATTTTCCTATTTTGCAAGAATTTTATCTTCTTAGAAATCTTTTTGTAATTACAGGACAGAAAAAGTTGTGATAAGGGTCATGCTTACCTTATAACTTCAGCTCTCCACATTCTTCCTCTTGAACCCCAAGCTGCCTTTTGCCTAGCTCCTGAAGCATAATGCTGGTGTACATTTGTTACATGGAATGCTCCAATCTGACACTCTCTTGGCTCTAGTCTTTTTGAAAAGTGACGAAATCTCTATACTTCTTGCATTAGAAGATATTGTTTTATTTTATGTTGTTTTCCCCCTTTAACTGTTGGAAAATATGAAACAATTTCAAATCAGTTATCTACTCTGGTTTCTACTTCTTGACTAACAGTTGGTTAGACTTCACATCTTCAAACTTATTTAATTTGTACTAAAAATCTGTCAGCAATTTTATTTTATGCTTTACCATCAGCTTCCAGACATGCCTATATTTGACTAAGTTATTAAATTATGTGTAATTCTGTAAATAGTATGATAAAAAATCTCATAGAAGTTGATTCTAGAGAATCCGTCAGCACTCCTACATTTTCAGAAGGAAATAGAGGAGTAAGTTATGAAAAATTAGAAACTTGGATATTTGAAGTATCATTCTCAAGTATGACAAAACATTAATGTATGAAAATAACTTAGGCAAGAAAATGTTTGCTATTTAATCATGACATGTCATCTATGTCCTCCCTCACTGCTTTCTTATGCCATAAGTAGTCATCTATATTATATATATACACTATAATTGAGACAGAGATGAAGGGCAGTTATTTGTCACTCCTTTTACCTGCACTAAATGTCTCATTTTGTTGATGTCACTTCTTACTCTTAGGGATCTTTTTCAGCAAAAGCTGGACTTCTGATCATGGAATGATATCCACTCCTACTTCTCTTCCAGAATTAATAATTTACAGTGATAGTTAAAATAACATGAACATTTGTATAACCTACAAGCACCGTCTCCAGGGTTCTTACTGTCTTCATAGTTGAATGAAATGATTATGTCCCCCAGGAGATAACAATTAGTTTGTTATACAAATGATGTTTTACTTACTGTGTGCTTAAAAATATTTTTGCAAATAATGTCAGCCCTCTGGGTGTGGAAAAACAAAATCTTCCTTCTTAGAGACATGAGTCTTATAAATCCCATAGGGAACATATAGCACAGTTCAGTTCCTTTTCAAAAGATTATCCAAAGAAAGTGGACACTTATACAGAAAACTTACAGGATTGTTGCTGGTCTAGTAGAATTTGTACTGAAATGCTGGCCAAGCAGACCAGCCAGTGTGTCACACAACTACACTTCCCAAGGGTTTTTAAAAAAAAAAATCAAAGTTTTTCTTTTGGATAATACTTAGTTCCTTTAGAAATGGTTTTAGTGATAATCTCTCTGACAAACCAATATCCATCATTTTTGACAATTGTATTTTGTCATTATTAGCTATAATTTCATTGTGTTAAATCATACTTGCTGTACATTTAGTTATCTTTTCCTTCGGTGCTGGTAGTCACTGACACTTTTATGTTCTGTAAAATTTTGCCTTTTTCAAATATTATTCAACTTCAATAATGTTGTGTTTTCAAGTGTGCATTCATCACTTAGAAGTCTTTATTCAAGGGTCATGTATGTATTTTTTCTTAATTTCTTATTTGCTTTACCTACCAAAAAATAGCTTGGATGCCCCTAACACTTCTTTTATCCACTCATCTATTAATGAGTATGCCGAATGCTTGCAGTTGGGCTAGGTGTAAATAATGCTGTTATAAGCCTGAACATAGTAAGGTAGAATGTGTGAAGGCTTAATCCCTCCCCCCACCACACACATACCTGCAGCAGTTCAAAGAGCAAGTGCCTAGAGTCATAAGAGCAGGTGAGGTGGCCCTTCCCCTCACCAGCTGCAGTACTCGGAGAAGCAAGCGTTGGCAGCACAGCCCTGGTGGAGGGAGAATGGGTGAGTTGGTGCTATGGGTCTGTGTGTGACAGAGCTGGCCCCACCATGTGGTGGAGATCGGGGTGATACTCTGCCCCCTTGCTCTTTGCCACCTGAGATAGTCAGGAGAGTTGACCCGAAGATCTTGAGAGTAGGAGAGCTAACCCTGCCTCTGACTAGCTGTAGTATTCAGGAGAATGGATCGTGAACCTAGCCAGGACAACATAATGGAGTTGGCCTTGATGATGAATGTGAACCAGCCCTGAGTGTGTGAGTGGAAAAACTGTGACAGCCTTTCACAGGCTACAGTACTTGGGAGAGTGGGCCCTGTGCCTTGACTGGGCAGCACAATGGAGCAGGCTCTTGTGGTGTGGACGTGGGTGAGCTGGCCTGAGGGCATGAGAGTGGGAGAACTTACCCTGATTCTGCCAATTGTGGCACTGAGTGGGTTAACCAGAAGAGCACTGGAGAACTTGACCTGGTAGTATGGATATGGGAGTGCTGGAAGGATGACCAGCTTACCTACCATCCAGGCAAAATCCAGGGTTTTGAATTGGCCTATCCCAAAACCTACATCACCTGTGAACTTTTGGAGCAATGAAAGAGTTAGTTCTACTGATGCAAAGCTGAGGTATCTTCACAGAGCAACAACAGGATAATCAAGAGGTTGTCCCATGAGGATTCAATACTGATGGTTTTCACGGAAGCTAGAGATCTAGAACCTGACCAATGACTCATTGTAATGAACATTTGCAAGTGAAGATGTGAACAGTGTGGAACACACGGTGACACACTACAGCTTCCACAACAAGATGTTTTCTACATTTTATTCTGTTTAATTTTTTGTTTGTGTTTTTTTTCTTATTTTCTTCTGGAGAGGAGGTTGTAAGGATGGAGAGCAGATATGAGGGAACTGGGCGATTAGTAGGACTGGAATACATGATGCGAAGCTCCCAAAGGATCAATCAAAAGTTAAAAAAACAAAACAAAACAACAAAAACAAAACCTTGGCCAAAGGTTTTATTATTTTTAATAATTTTTAAATTAAAATATAACTATCTTCTTAGAACTTCCACTTTCTCTCCTACTCCCTCTCTATTATTCTTTACTTATACACACACACACACACACATATGCACATGTGAATAAATATGTAAATATTTCCTACCAAATCTCTTTAGAGTTGCTTGTATGTAGGACTGACTAATTGATATTGGGTAAGCAGTTAGGGAGTTTATCCCTTGGAAAGAGTAATTCCCCATCTCTCCATAGCTGTTAATTGTCTGTTGTTCTCCATCTAGGAGTGGAATTCCATGAGATTTCCCCCATCTATGTTGTTATGTTAGATGGTGTTGTCACTGCTCAGGTCTTAGTCATTTGTTGAGATTTCATGGATGTCACTTTTCTGTCACATCTAGAAGACACAATCTAATAGCAGGCTTCCTGATCCTCTGGCTCTTATAATCTTTCCACCCATCTTTCAACATGTTCCTTGACTCTTAAGTGTAGAAGTGGTTTAACATATTTCCTCATTTCAGGTTGGGCAACCCATGATGAGTTGCTCTCTGTATTTTGACAATTGTGACTTTTTGTAATGGTCTCTGTCTTCCTTAAAAAGAAGTTTCTTGTATGTAATATGTGATCTACATTTATCTATAGGTATAAAGTTTATATATACACCTATATATATGTATTTAAGTGTAAAGTTTAGAAATACTAAATGTTTATGAAAGCAGCAGGCAGCTGTATGTGCACCTTTAAGAACAACAAACTCATGGTCCAGAGGAAGCTGGCAAGGTATATAGTATTGTGTGATTTTCATCCTGTTGAGGGGAGTCTTAAACCCAATTAGACAGCTATATAAGTGCCACAATTATGCTTTTAGAGATCTTACTTGCTGGTCATTGTTGTTGTTCATTGTGGGCCTGTGTCTCTCTGCTGCTGAGGCCTGTGGCTCTCTGTTGAAGCCTGTGGCTGCATGGCATGTTAGTTAGTTAAAAGAAGGCAATGCATAAGTGAGATATTTTATTATAGGAAAGAGAAAATAGGCTGGACATGTAGAGAGAAAAAATGGAGAGGAAGGAGAGAAGGAGAGAGAGAAAGGAAAGGAAGGAAACAAGAGAAAAAGAGAGGAAAGCAAGAGAGAGAACAAAGAGCAAGAGAGAGGAAGAAGGCAAGAAGACAAGAGAGAGAACAAAGAGCAGGAGAGAGAGAGAGAGGCAAGGGAGGAAAGAGGGCAAGAGAGAGAGGAGGGGAAAAACCACCTCTTATAGTGTATGAGGCATGGTTATCTGTCTCTGGGGCAAGGCATGCCTGGCTGTGGTCAGATGACTGGGGCTAGGGTCCAGCTAGAATGCTGGGATCTTGGGTCATTATCTACCTGACAGAGCACACATCTCCTGCGGGGACATCTGTGAGAGGTTGTGACTGAAACAGGGGCCCAAGACTCAGGCGTTCTGGCTGAACACCTTCCATCCCTTGCAGGGAAGATACTACCAACTGAGTCACCAGGGTTCAGACCTATTACTCGATTGGGTCTAGGTTGCCTTAAAAGGCCTCTGCCCTACAGTTCATAGACTAAATTTTTGGAACTTGTGACACAGATCTTACTGGAGGTGGTGTGGCACACACACACACACACACACACACAGACACACACACACAGACACACACACACAGAGACACACACACACATGCACACACACACACAGACACACACACACACATGCACATACACACACACAGACACACACACACATGCACACACACACAGACACACACACACAGATACCCCACACACACATGCACACACACACAGACACACACACACAGACACCCCACACACACATGCACATACACACAGACACACACACACAGACACACACACACAGACACACACACACAGACACACACACACACAGACACACACACATGCACACACACATGCACACACACACACATGCACATATATCCAGATATTACATATGACAAAATAGATAATATTTGCCTTTTTTTTCTTTTTTATTGGATATTTTCTTTATTTACTTTTCAAATGTTATCCCTTTCCTGGAGATAACATTATAGAGAATAAAGTAGGGAAGAGCCTGGAACACACGGGCACAGGGGAAACATTCCTGAACAGAACACCAATGGCTTATACTCTAAGATCAAGAATCAACAAATGGAACCTCATAAAATTGCAAAGCTTCTGTAAGGCAAAGGATACTGTCAATAGGACAAAATGGCAACCAACAGATTGGGAAAAGATATTTACCAATCCTATGTCTGATAGAGGGCTGATATCCAATGTATACAAAGAACTCAAGAAGTTAGATTCCAGAGAATCTAATAACCCTATTTTAAAAATGGGGTACAGAGCTAAACAAAGAGTTTTCAACTGAGGAATATCGAATGGCTGAGAAGCACCTAAAGAAATGTTCAACATCCTTAGTCATTAGGTAAACACAAATCAAAACAACCCTGAGATTCCCCCTCACAACAGTCAGAATGGCTAAAATCAAAAACTCAGGTGACAGCAGATGCTGATGAGGCTGTGGAAAAAGAGCAACAAAGAGCTGGTGGGATTCAAGCTGGTGCATCCACTCTGGAAATCAGTTTGGCAGTTCCTCAGGAAACTGGACATAGTACTACCTGAGGACCCAGCTCTACCACTCCTGGGCATATACCCAGAAGATGCTTCAGCATGTAATAAGGACACGTGCTCCACTATGTTCATAGCAGCCTTACTTATAATAGCCAGGAGCTGGAAAGAACCCAGATGTTCTTCAACAGAGGAATGTATTTGTCTTTCTGAATTTGTTATATTTTATTTACTAAAATGAATACTATAATCTTTCTCTCAATTTTCTTTAAATGACAGAATTTTATTTTAATTTGTGAATGAATAAAATACCATTAAATTTATAAAAGTTTCTTCTAATTATATATTATTTCTTATATTTTCATTGAAAATTTTTAGTTTTAAACTATTTAATATATTTATTATGCTTCATAAAGGGATTTATTTTGTCATTTTTATATGTGACAATGTATTACAGTCATGTTCATCCACCTGTTACCATTTATTGCCCTCTCTCACTCCCATCAGCCCCCTTCCCCTCCCTACTACCTTTTTATCCTTCTAGTTTTGAGATTATAATTACATCACTTCTCCCTTTTCTTTCCTCTACCCAAACCTTTGCATATCCCTCCTTGCTCTCTTTCAAATTTATGGCCTAATTTTTATTGTCATTACATATATGTATATA
>NW_022196910.1:56796027-56806583 GCF_008632895.1 Mastomys coucha | reverse complement strand
TATATATATATATATATTCTCACCTTTAACCTTCTCAGTCTGTATAATGTTACTCAAACACACCTTTTCCATATCTGAAGAAACAATTAAAAATAAAAATAAATCTTCTAACAAGAATGCTCTACTTGATATACAATAATTTTTATTTTTCATATTTTTGAGGTTGGCAATGTGATAAATGACTTAAAATAATTTCTAACTTATTTAGTGTATTTAAGATTAAACATCTATAAGTATAGACTTTAGTCTATGTAGTATTTGACTTGATTTATTTATAGTTTGTTGAAAAACTTTGTCTCAACTTGTTTCCTATATAACTGAGAATGATTGTGAACTTCTGACTCTCCTGCCTCTGTCTCTCAAGAGATTAGATTGCAGATGTATATCACAGTGCACTGGAACTCGAGGCTTCCTGAGTAATAAACTGCAAAATAAATAAAATGCAAATATTTTATTCTTTGAGCTATATCCTTCCCACACCCTCTTCTTCCTTTACTTGTAAAAATATCATTGAGAAGTTTGTACAATGTGTTTTGATCATATTCATCCTTCCCCCTTTTCCCAGATCCACCACTTCTTACCTTTCTATCCAGCTTTGTGAAATTTTTCTCCCATCAAGGTCAATTTATGTTAAGCAAATATTACTGAGAGAGTGATCTTCTGTTGGGGCATAGAGACTTATGAGAGCCCACACTTTTATAGAAAATTGACACTTTCCCTCCTAGAAGTATTCAACTCTCAGTAGAGCCTCCTCTCTACATACTGGGATATGGTCTTCTTTAGATGTGCACAGGTCTCATACATGGTGTCAAACATCTGTGAAGTTATCTGTGTAGTATCCCTACTGTGCCCGGAAGACATTGTTTCCTTATAGCAATCTACCACCTCTGGCTCTTAGAGCTTTACTGTCCCCAAATTTGCATTATACGTTCCATACTGGGATGTCCGTCCCTTCAATTTTATCCTAATTGTGGTTTTATATTTAAATTTAGTTTTTAAATAATATTGGTTTTTAATTCCCTTTTAATATTAGTCTTTTAAGTGATATGGGCAAATTAGTCACATTTAAAGTAATTTTTGATGTAATTCAGAAAATATCTCCTAGTTTTGTAATTTTTATACTTATTTTGAATATTTATTTTACATTCCTAATAATGAACTTATTTGGTTTTATCACTCATCCTAGCATATCATATATATATGCATACATATATATATATAAAACATTTTAAATAGTTACTCAAAAGATCTAACGTACAGTACAAATCTATGTCAACTTCAAGCTACACTCTACATACTGTACTTGTATAGAATGACATCTCATGATAATATGCTCTGACTTCTATGACAGTGATGTCATACATTTTGTATATTCACATCATTGTTGTTAATAAGTTGTTACTATTATATAATTGAACAAGTATTTGTTTTTCTGGTTTATTAAAAATACTTGACTGGCCAGGCAGTGGTGACCCATGCCTTTAGTCCCAGCACTTGGGAGGCAGAGGCAGGCGGATTTCTGAGTTCGAGGCCAGCCTGGTCTACAGAGTGAATTCCAGGACAGCCAGGGCTACACAGAGAAACCCTGTCTCAAAAAACAAAAAACCAAAACAAAAAAAAAAAAAATACTTGACTGAAGACATGGTTCAGTGGTTAAGAGTACTTACTGATTTTGCAGAGAGCCAGAGTTGGAGCTCGATGGTGGTTCACAATCGTATAACTCCAGTTCCAGAGTACCTGATGTCCTCTTTTGACCTTTTTGGCCTGAGGCATGGATGTGTACATATACATACAGGCAAATCCCTCACACATAAAATAAAATGACTACATGTTATAAAACATTTCAAATAACTCATTTATTTAAATTTATTTGTTCATTATTCAGCTACCTCTCTTCTTTAGAATAAAGTCTCTGACCTATATAATTTTCCTTCTGCTAGAAAAACTTCCTACAGCATTTTTACTAAGTCAGCTCCATTAATTACAAGTCCTTCTAGGTTTTGTTTGTATGAGAAAGTCTGTATTTTTCCATCACTTTGAAGAATAAATAATAGAACTTAGTGGCCCTCAGTTTCATACAACAATCATTTTCTCTGTCTCAGGGTGAACCTTCTGCTTCCCAGAAGTCTCTCTATCCCTTCCAGATGTCTCACCTCCTATTTCCTGCCTTAACTCATTGGCCATAATTGTTTTTATTGACAGGTAATGTTTATAAGAGATTCTCTCTACAAATTTTATATATTTTATCATTTTTTGTTTTTCTGATTTTGACTATGACACTCATCATTGTAATTAAAATATATCCAGTTTTGTGTGTGTTCTACTCTAAGTTTCTTGAATCCATGTTTTAGTTTTTATCATAAATTAAATTTTTTGATTGGCATTATTTTTTAAAATTCTTCCCCTTCTGGAATTGAAACATTTGAAATTCTTTAATATTTTTACCAATATGATAATTTAATTACTTATAGTCATATGGCATGTGTCATACTGAAAAGTAGATCCACAAAGTCTGTCCTTAAAAAGAATTTTAAGTGAGAAAATAAATGCCAAATAGTCACAAACTGTCATCAATGCTGCAGAACTGGTCATGGTTGAGCTCTGTATCTCTTCCCTCCTCAAAAGTCATACTGGGGATGTAACACATGAGACCTTAGCATGGGCCTGGGAAATCCTTTAATTTTGGAAGCTCTACTTTGTTAATTAAACACTACTTTTTTGTTTGGTAGATTTCTACTGCACTCCTCTTTAGAAAATACTGACTCATTGCTTTCTGTATCTGATAAACAGTGTGCCTATCAAAGGCATTCTTCATTTCTAATTGTTTTTAATTCCTATCATCTCCATTTGGTTCCCTCTTTTAGTTTTCACTTCTCTACTTAAACTAGTTAGCAATTAAATGCATGCTATCTGCTTTTCCCATCAAAGCCCATGCCATATTAATCATTCAATATATTGAAATAGTAATCAAAGTTTTAAATTCCCAGTCAAAAAGCTCCAATCCCTAAGTTATGTTTGGCTCTGGAGATGATGTCTTTTGTAGTGCTTGTGATTGTTTTGTTGAAATAAGTACGTATTTTATTACTTACTGTATTTGGTGATCTGGTAGCAAGGGGAATAGGGCATCAGAACATTTGGGATACTCCAGTTCTTTCTTCTGTCTCTTGTTGACTCACCTTCTGTAAGAACACTTTTTCAGAGCAAATAAGTCTGCTTTGATGTCACAAGTATGACCTCTTATCATTATATTATGGTCTTGTTGATGTGGTGGGGGATGACAGTGTTTTTTTTTTCTTAGTGATAAAAATCTGTCCTTTATATTTGCATCTCTAGGCTGTGACTTTCATAAGTGGTTTGGTTTTTCTTTTTATTTGTTTGTTTGTTTTGTTTTGTTTTTTGTGCACCCATAAAGTCAAAAACCCTATGCATATCGGCTGACTCTCCAAAGATTAACTATTAATAATTTGATGCTGACTTAATTTTGTCAGAAAATGTTGCTAGTACAACAAATATATGATCATGTATGTTTGTGTGGTGCATGCTTACCTGTATGTAGGACATACATGCGTGTGTGTGTGTGTGTGTGTGTGTGTGTGTGTGTGTGTGTAGTCCAAAAGTTAATGTTTAATGTCTTCCTCTATTGGTTTTTAATTTATTGTTTAAGCCAAGTTTTCTCACTAAACCTGGAACTCACCAATTCCAGGAATCCTCCTCTTATCCCCTCCTCATTCTATGAGGCATCCTGATGCATACTGTGATGCACACCTGATGCATACCTGATGCACACCTTGCTTTTTCCACAGATGTGTGGATCCAAACCAATATCTTCATGCTTGAATGAAAAACACTTTACAAACTGAATCATTTTTTCCAGTTTCTAAATGCCTTGCTGATATGTAATATGTGCTTGCTGACAGGAGCCTCATATAGCTGTCTCCTGAGAGGCTCTGCCAGAGAGATGCAGATGTTTGCAGCCAACCATCAGACTGAGCACAGGGACCCCACTGGAAGAGTTAGAGGAAGGACTGAAGGAACTGAAGGGGTTTGCAACCCATAGGAAAAACAACAATATCAACCGACCAGACCCCCAGAGCTCCCAGGGACTAAACCACCAAGCAAAGAATACACATGGAGGGACACATGGCTCCAGCTGCATATGTAGCAAGGGATGGCCTTACCTGGCATCAGTGGGAGAGGAGGCTCTATGCCCCAGTGTAGGGGAATGCCAGGGTGTTGAGGTGGAAGTGGGGGGGCACCCTCATAGAAGCATGGAGATAGGGGATGGAATAGGTAGCCTGGGGAGCAGAAATCAGGAAGGAGGATAACATTTGATATGTAAATAAATAAGATAACTAATAATTTTTTTAAAAAAAGTAAATGATCACTTTACGAGAATAATAAATTATTGGAATAGTCTGTTACTTGTGGAGGGAAAATTAGAATTTTTAGGGATATTTGTCAATGCTTGTACATACTGAAATAACAACAGGACAGAAATTATTACTATAACCAACTTTATGCATCTTTGGGTTTTCTTGTATTTTCCTTCTCTTTTAATGGAGCCACAATGTGCCCTCTAAGTGCATGTACATATATACACTTTGATAACTTTAAGTGCAACTTTAATTATTTTATTTGTATTTATTGCAGAAAGTGATAAAACAGACTAGCATCTAAATATATTTGTGGATGTACAAAACTGTATTCCTTGGCATCATAACAGGGTATTTGGCTGGCAAAAGTTATAATCATTAAGATCTAACTGACAATGGAATATAAGTAAAACTCACACAAAATTCTATCAGTATCTCCAAGATAAGTATATTATTTGCAGTGTTTCTTTTTCAAATTGTTACAAATCTTTAAGCAGAAAATAATAGGAGATATTTGCACATAAATGAACAGAGGCAGTTTACTAATATAGAACAGCAGTTTGTCTGTGTTTTCCTCATTTTCCTAAATTGGCATTGAAATCTTCAGATAAGCTTTGCTAATCAAAAGGATAAATCTTCTTTTAGTCTAATTTTCTATTTACCTTTTTGTTTGCCTATATTTTATATTCATTTACTTAATCTTTTCAGTTATTTCACACTTTGAATTTTCATTTTATATTTCTGCTTACTTTCTTTATCCTACAAAATCAACTTACATAGTTTTATTTTTATCAATTAATTCAATACAGAACTTATAATCAGATAAAATATTACATAATTTCTGTTTTATAATGACACTAATTTAATATACTTGAATGATGTGCATATCATTCAATGTGAGCACTGAAAATAATCAGAGTTTCAGATTGTTCTAGTTCATGAGAATAATTATTTCTTTAACTCACATAGGAAATAATGGTGATCATCACATTGACCTGTGATTCAGATCAAACTGAAAACCAAGAAACTAAAAATCTAATCCCTTACCAAGTACCTAGTCAAACTCATATCTTCTCCCCCAAGACAAATTAATCATCTTAATGAAACACAGAAGTTGAGGGACTTATTAACTATAGGACCAACCTTGGAATACTATTTTCATTTTCTTGGCTACTTCCAGAAGTAGCCAAGTCATTATCTTAACTATGAGTGTGGAGAAGGAAAATTCTGTAAAGGAGACAATGGAAAGATGAAAAACAGCATTGCATGTTGAATAATAGAAAATCTCAAAGACATTAGTAACTAGGATTCATGATTTCCAGGATGATAAACAGGAAGTCAGCACTCCATCATTCTGCTCATGTCAAGACTTTACATTCACTTGGTAGCATGTTAGTAGGAATTACAATTGCACTAGTAGAAATAATCTGAATCTAAAATCAGGACAAGGGATCCTTAGAGACCATGATTTTCTACTTAAAATATTATTAGTAAAAATAAAGGCATTTTCATTTGGATAATCTGTTATTTAAGAAATATTACCAAAGAATAAAATAAATTTTATACCTTTATTTATATTTTCCTTAGAAAAATAAATTTAGAAACTTCAATATATTTCATCTTATATTTCTATTTATTCTCTTTTGTTCTGTCCTATTAGTAAGTATAAAACATTTTAATAGATGTTGAAAAAGAGTCTATGTAGAGAAGGGCAGAGATTTTCATTCAGCTCTGCCCTCAGAGGTCCACTTTCCTTTGATCATGTTAATTTCTTTGAAGAAAAGAGGATCCTCTGGATCATGGCTTTGAAGGCTTGCTTCACTTGCTGGTTCCTCAGTGTATAGATGAAGGGGTTCAGGAGAGGAGCCACTGAAGTGTTGAGCACAGCTACTCCTTTGCTTAAAGTCACCCTCTCCCTTGCAGAAGGCTTAATGTACATGAAGATGCAGCTGCCGTAAGAGAGGGAGACAACTATCATATGGGAGGAACAAGTTGAAAAGGCTTTTTTTCTCTGATTTGTAGAAGGAATTCTCAGAATTGTCCGGATAATCTTTGTGTAGGAAAGAATAATTAATGTCAAGGTGACCATGAGTGTTACCACAGCTAACAAAAATGCCATGAGTTCTAGAAAGTGAGTGTTTGAGCAAGAAAGCTGCAAAATCGGAGAAGAGTCACAGATAAAGTGGTCAATAATGTTGGAGGCACAGAAGTCTAACTGTAACAGAAGGATAATTGGTGGAAAGATAATCAGGAATCCTGCAAACCATGAGCTAAAGACAAGAAGAATACCTACACGGTTGCTCATGATTGTTGTGTAGTGTAAAGGTTTGCAGATGGCCACATAACGATCATATGACATGGCAGCCAGAAGGTAAAATTCTGTCACTCCCAAGAAAATGAAAAAGAATAGCTGAGCCACGCAACCGTTGTAGGAAATAGTTCTGTCTCCTGTCACGATAGTGACAAGGAATCTGGGAATGCAGACAGATGTGAATGATATTTCTAGGAGTGAGAAACTGCGAAGGAAGAAATACATGGGTGTCATCAGATGGGCATCTGAGAGAGTGAGGATAATAATGATGAGGTTCCCAGTCACACTTAGCATGTAGGTAACAAGAAGAAATGTGAAAACCACCATCTGCCACTGTGGATCATCTGTCAGCCCAAGAAGAATAAAATCTGTCACTGCTGTGGAATTTCTCATAATAGCCTCTGCTTCTAAAGGCATTTCCTTAATAGATAAAAAAGTAAGAAATCAACTTTGCTCAAAAAAAATGATTGATTTACTTTATTTATTGTACAGTCCATCAGATACAACAATGATGTCATTGATGTTAAGGTGGCTATGTCTCCTTTGTAAAGCTGGATATTATTTTACAATATATATGTATATGAACAGAAATAGCACTATATATTATTGTATATTATAACATACTCAATGTAATCCTAATATTTTCAAAGACTATAAGTTTGTAGTCATATGGGATAAATACATTTGGATAACTAATGGGGTATGTATATTAACTAAAGCATAGTTAATACTGTTCTATAGTTCACTAAAATTTACTTTGAGAGGAGAGTTTATGAACTCTTGCAGCAAAAGAAAAAACAATAACTAAAAATGATGGATAAAATAATTTTCTTTATTGCATTTTATTCCATATATGTATCGAGACATACTTGTGTACATTATATATCTAAGGAATAAAATACCTGGCTAAGCAAATATACATAAAAATTATTGTTACCATAATTATTTAAAATTGCTTTTGTGGTAAATCAAACAAAATGCTTTAAAATGCTCTGTTCTTACTCATTTCATAATCACAACTTTTTTTCTTCAACATGTCCTTATATATTTAGCCACAAGTCTGTCTACAAAATAGTTCCTGAAACAAATAAATGCCTAAGAACTCATTTTCAGTATGGTATAATTCTCTAAAAGATTTTCACTTATAGTGCTTTCCTCTACATTTTAAAAATTGTTTGTCTTATTTTTCTTTACCTCTCCTCAAAACTTTATGCTTCTTGGAGCTAATTTTGTGGTTTGAAGAAGTGTGTTCCTGGTGTGCACACATGGACATGTCTCATAGATGAAAGACACTTGAGTCTAATTTCCATGTTTATGTTGCAGGACATTTCCTGTCTGCTATAATGATAATAGGAATCTACTCTATTTTTGAATATGTTTAATTTACCACATTCCTATTTTGAAACTACACCATGACATATAAAGCAATACTTACAAAACTGACCTTATCTTATTTTGTTGGTGAGACAAGTCTTGTTATGTTGCCATTCTGGCTTTGAATTCATAATCTCATACCTCAGCATCATGAACTCCTAGACTATAGATGTGTACTCCCAGCTCTAATTTTATTTTTGTGAACTGTAAGTATTCTTACCTCTTCTATTTTCAGTGCTATAAAGCACTTTTATGAAACATTGTTTATTCTCTTTTGTAAATAATAAATGACACAGTTCAACATTCAAGATAACTTTTCAGGAGAGACATATTATTTTCTTTCTTCCATATTCTGAACCATCATCACTTTTGATGTCATACAGATGCTTTTTTTTTTTAACCTGTTTATCCATGCATGAGGTTATTACAAAGTTTGCCTCTATGTCCAGGGAACTTGCCACAGTCTCCTCTGTTCTCTACAAATGTTACAAGTGTTACTGTTGTGAAGCAGAATAATATTTTCTTGGCACTAGTTGATTCATTTAAAAAATTTGAATTTACCTCAAATTTTTACCTATCTGTTTTCTTGCAAATGAGATGGTCTCACTTTCTGTCATCTGTTCTTAGAGGTCACAGATGCCAGGTCTACAGATTCTTGTCTTCTGACTGGATGTGTTGCATCCTAATCTTTGCAGTCCATGTCACAAAATTCCTGTGCAAAGCAAAAAAAAAAAAGTCTACCTACTTAGTAGCAAATGACTGTTTTCACTTTTGTACAAACTGATTCCATGGTTTCTATAAACTAAAAAGTATTTCAAACTGGTAAGATGATAAGAACATGGAAAAGTATTTAATCCTATAACTTATAGTTTTGCTACAATGTAACATTTCATTGCAATGCTAAATTTTTATTTTATTTATATATGTAACTGAAATTGTATTGTTTAATTATATATTGTTTATACAGAACACAAATACATACTTGAAAAGCAAAAATTATATTCCTGAAAAAACATACTTAATTTTTACTACATATTACTGAAATAGTCACAGTCATTTCTAATGGCTTATTAGTTTTTGTTAGTAACTTTTAGTCCTGTTAAAAAGAGTTTTGTAGCTGATTTATCCTCTGTTATCTTGTGCTTAATATCAAATCTCCAAAATATCAACAATAAAATAATTAAATAAATAAAGTACAATCCTAAGAATTCTTTTTAAGAAGACACATATCAACTCATTTCTCCTTGTGAATCCAAGTACAACTAAGAACCCATGGTCCATATTATTGCATCTCTGTAGCTAAAGAAATAATACCTTGATAGTTAAAAGTAAACTATTACTAAAAAGGTTAATATAATTTTTTTACTAGCTTGATGAGTGAGATAATAGACTGATGCCAAGGCAATGCTATTCAGGCTAATCCTAATTTTATCTGTTCTATTCAGCATGGACCCAAGGGGATGTTGAATAAGTAAACAGAAGACACCATGGAGAATAGATCCTCAGGATACTTAACAGTAGCATGTCCAAGTTACTGTATATAATTTAGAATAGATTAGGTATAAATGACCTGAAATCAAAGCAGAAAATGATTTATATTTTATAATTAACTATAACATTACGAAGAGAAGGAAAACAGATATTAGAGGCTGGAAAATGGCTTAGCAGTTAAGAACACTTGATGCTCCTGTGGAGGAATAGTGTTTGGTTTTCAGTACCTCATAAGATTTTTACAGTATATGCAATTCTAATTCCAGGAAATCTGACATCCTCTTCTGATTTCTATTGTCACCAGGAACGTATGTGGCATATATACATACATGCATGTAAAACACTTATATATATAAAATAAACAAACATAAAAAATAGAGATCAATAACCTCTAAATGGCAGCATACTAAACTGTGAATGAGTAAGGTCTTTCTATTTTAGAAGCAAATGATACTATATTACAGGGTTTTAGAATTTTTTTTAAGTTTTATTAAATTATGATGAGAAAAGTTACATGATTTCAACTTATCTGAATTTGTTACCATTTGAAAACATATTTTAAGTAAATAGAATTAAATCACATTCTTGTTTCCCTTTGTAGCCCCAACTCCTCCCAGAGACCCCTTCTTCAATACCTACAATATCTTTTTTGTCATATTCTTGGAAATTTATAAAATATAATGATAAAAATGAGGATTATAAAAGTTGTTTGATATAAACCAACAGTCAATTTAACAGTCTTGTGTAGATGCTTGTCTACAGCAATAGTGAAAATACATCCGTTTTTCTCAATATAAACTTTAAATAACACCAAACATATTAACTGTCTATTTCAAAATAATATATCACTACTAGTATTTTCTTTTTTTTCTTTATTTTTTATTAGACATTTCTTTATTTATATGTAAATTTCTCCTTTCCCAGTTTCCCCTCCAAAGGACAAAGAAACAAACAAAAACAATAAAAACAAACCCCTGTTGCCTCCCCCCTCCCCATGCCTGCCACCC
>NW_022196910.1:56795001-56795452 GCF_008632895.1 Mastomys coucha | reverse complement strand
CATGTGTCCTTATTACATGTTGCAGTATTTTTTGGGTATATGCCCAGGAGTGGTATAGCTGGGTCTTCCAGTAGAACTATGCCCAATTTCCAGAGGAACCACCAAACTGATTTCCAGAGTGGTTGTACCAGTTTGCAATCCCACCAGCAATGAAGTAAGGTTCCTCTTTCTCCACAACCTCTCCAGCATCTGCTGTCACCTGAGATTTTTATCCTAGCCATTCTGACTGGTGTGAGGTGGAATCTCAGGGTTGTTTTGATTTGCATTTCCCTGATGACTAAGGATGTTGAACATTTCTTTAGGTGCTTCTCAGCCATTCGTCATTCATCAGTTGAGAATTCTTTGTTTAGCTCTGTACCCCACTTTTTAATAGGGTTATTTGACTCTCTGGAGTCTAACTTCTTGAGTTCTTTGTATACCTTGGATATTAGCCCTCTATCAGATATAGGGT
>NW_022196910.1:56779245-56794386 GCF_008632895.1 Mastomys coucha | reverse complement strand
GAATAGTTTTGGCTATCCTGGGTCTTTTGTTGTTCCAGATAAATCTGCAAATTGCTCTTTCTAAGTCTTTTTGTTTGTTTGTTTTGTATTTAGTAGAGTTTAAAATCTTGGCTCCTACTGTGGAACAAGCCCAAAATAAGAACAAATTTTAGACATTGGATTTCATTGTAATAAGGCTGTACTTCAATGACCCTCACATCACCAAAGGATTTTACCTCCATCGTAGCTAAGCTGAGAGTTGACAGTTCTGCTGCACCAAGAAATGAATTGTAAGCACGATTTTTGAATACAGACTTCCTGCTATGGTCAAAGCTATTTGACTTTAGTGAGTGACTTTATTCTCAGCCCACAGAGAACAGGTTACATTTATTTAAGAAATGGTATAGGTATTAAGATGATCTCTGCATAAAGTCATTCACCAACTATTTCAATGAACAATGGTTCTGCTTGGAGGGTGGCACAGACATTAGGTAAGGGTAAGAATCTGGTTCATTGGTTGTGATAATTTGGAAAAGTATTCATCTCAGAGAAAAAGTAACTTATAAAGTTCTCTTCTTTAAACTTGATACAAGAGTTACAAATGTCAAGCAAAGCATTCAGTCTCACTCTTTGTTGTTCTCTTAAAAGCCCCCTCCCAATTTACATATCTATGTTTCGTTTGGGTATATAAATACTTTTGAAAACCATAGGATAGTATAAAAACATGAAATAAACAGAGAGGCTGAGATAGGAGAAGCAAGATTTCAAGACCATTGTGTTGTACACAGCAAGACACTGTCACAAATAAACAACCTGAGAGTTTATTTGGATTGTACAATATTGGACCTATTTCTCCAATTACCAAATTAGAGAGACCATTGGATGACAATCAACAAATTTCTAATTCCTCATGTTTTTGGATTTCAATGATTAGGATATGTTTGTAATATTAATTTACATACTAAGATATTAAGAAAAAGTAATTGTCACTTCCTGTTGTTTTTGTTGTAAGAGATGGAATTAGGTTTGTGAGGATTTGTTGAAAGATTATTTTCTTGCTTCTTCTAGGGTGTAGTTTTGCCCCTTATGTTGGTGTTTTCTGTCTATTAACCTTTGTAGGGCTGGATTTGTGGAAAGATATTGTGTAAATTTTGTTTTGTCATGGAATAACTTGTTTTCTCCATCAATGGTAATTGAGAGTTTTGCTGGATATAGTAGCCTGGGCTGGCATTTGTGTTCTTGTAAGGTCTATATGACATCTGCCCAGGATCTTCAAGCTTTCATAGTCTCTGGTAAGAAGTCTGTTGTAATTCTGATAGGTCTGCCTTTATATGTTACTTGATCTTTTTCCCTTACTGGTTTTAAAATTCTTTCTTTGTTTAGTGCATTTGGTGTTTTTATTATTATGTGACAGGAGGAATTTCTTTTCATTTTTTATTTGGTTTTTGTTTTTTCAAGACAGGGTTTCTCTGTGTAACCCTGGCTGTCCTGGAACTCACTCTGTAGACCAGGCTGGCCTTGAACTCGGAAATCTGCCTGCCTCTGCCTCCCAAGTGCTGGGATTAAAGGCGTGTGCCACCACTGCCCACAGGAATTTCTTTTCTGATCCAGTCTATTTGGAGTTGTGAAGGCTTCTTGTATGTTCATAGGCATCTCTTTCTTTAGGTTAGGGAAGTTTTCTTCTATAATTTTGTTGAAGATATTTACTGGCCCATCACCTTGAGGGTCTTCATTCTCTTCTATACCTGTTATCCTTAGGTTTGGTCTTCTCATTGTGTCCTGGATTTCCTGGATGTTTTGGGTTAGAAGCTTTTTGCATTTTGAGTTTTCTTTGACTGATGTGTCAATGTTTTCTATGGTGTCTTCTGCCCCTGAGATTCTCTTTTCTATCTTTTGTATTCTGGTGGTGATGTTTGCATCTATGACTCCTGATTTCTTTCCTAGGTTTTGTATGGCCAGGATTATCTCTTTTTCTGTTTTCTGTATTGTTTCTATTTCCATTTGTAGATTCTGGATGGTTTTGCTCAATTCCTTCACCTGTTTGATTGTGTTTTCCTGTAGTTCTTTAAGGGATTTTTGTGTTTCCTCTTGAAGGGCTTCTATCTGTTTACCTGTGTTCTCCTATATTTCTTTGAAGGTGCTCTTTACGTCTATTAAAGTCCTATATCATCACCATAGGAAGTGATTTTATATCTGAATCTTGCTTTTCTGTTGTAATGGTGTGTCCAGGACTTGCTATGGTGGGAGAATTGGGTTCTGCTGATGCCAAGTGACCTTGGTTTGTGTTGTTTATTTTCTTATGCTTGCCATGCACCTTTGCATGGTACTATTTGAGGGTACTATTTCAAAAGTATTTATATACCCAAAAGTGATTTTCGATATGAATCTTGCTTTTCCAATGTAATGGTATGTCCAGGACTTGCTATGGTGGGACAATTGGGTTCTGATGATACCAAGTAGCCTTGGTTTGTGTTGCTTATATTTTTATGATTGCTACATACCATCTGGTTATCTCTAGTGCTGCCCTTGATAAATCTGACTGGAGTCTGTCCTTCCTGTGATCCTGGTTGTGTCAGAATTCCTCAGAGTCAAGCTGTCTCTCTGATCCTGTGATTCTAGGATCTTGTGATCCTGGGCTTGTTAGAGCACCTGGGAGTGGAGCTTCCTCTTGGTGTTGTGGGACTGGCTATGGAGCTTGCACCAAAGGTCTACTCAGGGCAGCCACCAGCCCAGACACAACAGAAGGAACCTGAGCCACTGGACTGGCAGAGTTCCTGTGTGCGTAGTCCCGCTGGTCCCAGTAACTCCTGGTGTTGGGACAGATGTTGTGTCCTCCTCACCTCTGATCATGGGCTTGTCAGAGTGCTTGGGAGTGGAGCTTCCTTTGTGGAGCTTGCGCCCAAGGTCTGCTCAGGGCACAGCCCTAGAATAATTTGAGGTGCCCATTATTCTGCATGATGAAAACTATCAGACTTTCTTTATGCTTTTATGTCTTTCAACAAGTTGTGATTATAATTACTACTACTTCTTCATTAAATCATTATTTTTGAAAATCCATTCTGTATTGAGTTTTATGCCTTAGATTGTTCTATGCCTTTGAGTCTATATACCTGTACTGGCTGGTTTTGTGTGTCAAGTTGACACAAGCTGGAATTATCACAGAGAAAGGAGCCTTCCCTAAAGAATGCCTCCATGAGATCCAGCTGTAAGGCATTTTCTCAACTGGTGATCAAGGGTGGGAGGGCCCATTGTGCCATCCCTGGGCTGGTAGTCCTGGGATCTATAAGAAAGCAAGCTGAGCAAGTAAGGGAGAGCAATCCAGGAAGCAGAACCCCTCCTTTGCCTCTGCATCAGCTCTTGCTTCCAAGTTCCTGCCTGTGTAAGTTCCTGTCCTAACTTCTTTCGATGAACAGCATATGGAAGTGTAAGCTGAATAAACCCTTTCCTCCCAAACTTGCTTGTTGGTCACAGGATGTTTTGTGCAGGAATACAAACCCTGACTAAGACAATGCCTTAGATTCTAGGCATACAGAAATATTAAAGGCAATCCTCATTTGGATTTTACTTTCACAAAACAGAGTGATTATTAAACATTATTTTGTAATTTGTCCCTTTTTTCAAGTCCATTGCCAATAACATTCTTCCTGCACATATACCATCTTTTACTTTAAAATTTTTGTATTATAACATAATTTTAAAATTTCTTCCTTCTCTTTCCTCTCTCTAAACCTTCCCATGTACTCCCTTTTGCTTTCTTTCAACTCTCTGGCCTCTTTTTCTACATTGTTGTTACACACACACTTTAATATGTAAATATAACCTTCTCAGTCTATGTAATGTTATTTTTATGTATATGTCTCAGAGATAAACATTTGGTATTAAGTAACCAAATGGCATGCTCAGTGGATATACTGGAGATATAGTCTTGCTAATGTGTTAGTGTAGACAACCAGTGTTTCATTGCCTAATAGAATTGATTATTTCATATCAAACAAGTTCATTAAGTGGTCATAGATTCTTAGTATTTTAAGTATGTTTCTTAGGGATACTTTTAATATTGAGTACTATGGCAAAGAACAGAATTCACTCTACATGCTTACATATAAAATCATACCACATACATTTAAAAAATGGCTCATTTTGAGAAGTGATCTTAAAGTCACTGACCAAACTGATTACCCATGAGAGCTAATCTTTATAAATCCAATGCTTTCAGTATACTTTAGGACTTCTTTCACCCCTGTGATCTAAACCAGTACTTTAGATGCATAACTGTACCTGAGTTAGAAGTTCAAATCTCTTAAGTATATCTGACTTGAAGAATGAAGTAACATTTACAATTGGAAAAGTGCTGAATATAGTCTCTGCATGTAGATTGGCATTATCTGAAGGATTTTGAAAAGTGAAAAATAAGCCAATACATAAAATATTTTAAATTTTATGACTCCAAAGAAAAATGCAATTTACATAAGTAAATCATTAAGGTTTATTATTACCCTAATGTTCACATGAGAAAACTGAGCTGCTTCCATTGTGATTAAGGGAGTGCCATGCCAGTCACTACACAAAGGCAATTATTCTGCTATCACTATGAGGTGCATAAGCTCTATGTGTTCTGAGAAAACTGAATGAGAACATGATTATATATTACTACATATCATTAAATTAGAACTAAACTAATAGTTACAAGTTATTAAGCACATCAGGTATATTTTGTGATGGTTTCATACCAGTAGAGAACGTTACTTTCTCTAATTGTCAGACAATAGAATTAACTCATTGTATGTTTATGCAGTTTCCCAAGGTTACATTAAGATTTTACACTTTAAAGTTCTACAGGGGAAATTGCTGAGGTGACACCTAGAGTATTAGCAATGACATCTAAGGAGTGAGGCAGAAGTTTCTTGCTAATTAAATTGTTTACCATATGTATTTTGCCATTGTTTTATACTGAAATATTCCAAATTAAGAAAATACCAAAAGTGTTCCATTCAGGGAAATTTTATCATAAGAATTAAATTAGTGAGTAAAAGATTTTTCCCTGTCTATTCCTCCAGTAGAAATGCTGGAAGGTATGTCTTTAAAGAAGAAAGAGAATGTGCAATTGCAGTCTGTTGAATAAGCATTTTTGGGAAAATCATTCAGTACTGTTAAAGGGTTATTGGAAGTTGACTCCATCAGTTTGATAAGTAAAGAGTAAGAAAACAAACATGGGAATACTAATTAATAGAAAAATGTAGTTGTACTACACATAGTTCTTGGTCTTTATCAGAGCAGCTTCTTTTTTATCATATATTTTATTTATTTACATTTCAAATGTTAAGCCCTTTTCCAGTTTCCCCTCTACAAATCCCCTCTGTCCCCCTCCCCTGCTTCTATAAGGGTGCTTCCCACTAGTGTTAAATCAGACTCATAACTGCTCAAACAGCAGAGAATAAGTGTGTATGAAGTGCTTAGACATAAACACGTCACATCTGTGTCACAAACCCTCCTTGAAAGGCTCAGAGGCAATGTGAGAGAGTAGATTAAAATTGCTAGAAATCTTAAGAACCAGCATTTGAAGAAGACTGGAACCTCAGCCCTGTGAAGGTTCTGTGCCCCAGTGTAAGGGAATGCCAGGGCCAATAAGTGGGAGAGGGTGGGGTGGCAGGCATGGGGAGCGGGGAGGCAACAGGGGTTTGTTTTTGTTGTTTTTGTTTCTTTGTTTTTTGGAGGGAACTGTGAAAGGAGAAATTTACATGTAAATAACGAAAATATCTAACAAAAAATGTGTTTAAATTATTCTTTTTTTTTTTTTTTTTTTTTTTTTTGCTCTGTTTGGTATTTTACTTCTCCTTTACAAGTTCCACATAATAGACAAAGGGTTTTTGACAACATATTGTTATCTTTGCTCAAAACAATCATATAATCATTTTTTTAAACTTTTATTGCATTATGAGAAAAGTTACATGATTTCAATTCATCTGAATTTGTTAACATTTAAAAACATATGTTAAGTAAATAGAATTGAATCACATTCTTGTTTCCCTTTTGTACCACCGCTCTCCCCAGAGACCTCCCCTTCAATACCTACAATATCTTTTTGTCATATTCCTTAAAATTTATAAAATATATAACAATAAAAATAAGTATTATAAAAATTGTTTGATATAAAACAACAATCAATTTAACAGTCTTATGTAGATGCTCGTCTACAGCAATAGTGAAAATACATTTTTCTCAATATAAATTTTAAATTTCTCAAACTTATTAACTATATACTTCAAAATAATATATCACTACTAGTATTTTCTTAAATAAACATGAAAATATAAAGTCTTTTTGTTTGTTTTGTATTTAGTAGAGTTTAAAATCTTGGCTCTTACTGTGGTACAAGCCCAAAATAAGAACAATTTTCGACATTGGATTTCATTGTAATAAGGCCGTACTTCAATGACCCTCACATCACCAAAGGATTTTACCTCCATCGTAGCTAAGCTGAGAGTTGATAGTTCTGCTGCACCAAGAAATGAATTGTAGGCTCAATTTTTGGATACAGACTTCCTGCTATGGTCAAAGCTATTTGACTTGAGTGAGTAACTTTTTTCTTAGTCCACAGAGAACAGGTTACATTGATTTAAGAAATGGTGTAGGTATTAAGATGGTCTCTCCATAAAGTCATTCACCAACTGTTTCAATAAACAATGGTTCTGCTTGGAGGATAGCACAGACATTAGGTGAGGGTAAGAATTTGGATCATTAGCTGTGATAATTTGGAAAAGCATTCTTCTCAGAGAAAGAGTAACTTATAAAGTCCTCTTCTTCAAACTTGATACAAGAGTTACAAATGTCAAGCAAAGCATTCAGTCTCACTTTGTTGTTCTCTTACAAGCCACCTCTCTAGTTAATCGTCTATGTTTCTTTTGGGTATATAAATACTTTTGAAATATATAAGCTGTTCTGAAAACCATAGTATAGTGTAAAGACATGAAATAAACAATACTACTAATAGAGAAGCTGAGATAGGAGAAGCAAGATTTGAAGACCCTTATGTTGTACACAGCCAGACACTGTCACAAGCAAGCTGACAGTGTATATAGATTGTACAATGTTGGACCTATTTCTTCAATTACCAAATTAGAGAGACCATTGGATGACAATCAACAAATTTCAAATTCCTCATCGATTAGGATATGTTAGTAATATTAATTTTCATATTAATATATTAAGAAAAAGTAATTGTCACTTCCTGTTGTTTTTGTTGTAAGAGATGGAATTAGGTTTGCGTGGATTTGTTGAAAGATTACTTTCTTGCTTCTTCTAGGGTGTAGTTTCCCTCATATTGGTGTTTTCCATCTATTATCCTTTGTAGGGCTGGATTTGTGGAAAGATATTGTGTAAATTTGGTTTTGTCATGGAATATCTTGTTTTCTCCATCTATGGTAATTGAGAGTTTTGCTGGGTATAGTAGACTGGGCTGGCATTTGTGTTCTTGTAGGATCTGTATGACATCTGCCCAGGATCTTCTAGCTTTCATAGTCTCTGGTGAGAAGTCTGGTGTAATTCTGATAGGTCTGCCTTTACATGTTACTTCACATTTTTCCCTTACTGCTTCTAAAATTCTTTCTTTGTTTAGTGCATTTGGTGTTTTTATTATTATGTGATGGGAGGAATTTCTTTTCTGGTCCAGTCTATTTGGAGTTCTATAGGCTTCTTGTAAATTCATGGGCATCTCTTTCTTTAGGTTAGGGAAGTTTCCTTGTATAATTTTGTTGAAGATATTTACTGGCCCATTACATTGGGAATCTTCACTCTCTTCTATACCTATTTTCCTTAGATTTGGTCTTCTCATTACATCCTGGATTTCCTGGATGTTTTTGGTTAGGAGCTTTTTGCTTTTTGCATTTTCTTTAACTGTTGTGTCAATGTTTTCTATGGTGTCTTCTGACCCTGAGATTCTGTCTTCTATCTCTTGTATTCTGTTGGTGACATTTGCATCTATGACTTCTGATTTCTTTCTTAGGTTTTGTATGGCCAGGATTATCTCTCTTTCTGTTTCTTTATTGTTTCTATTTCCATTTTTAGATTCTGGATGGTTTTGCTTATTTCCTTCACCTGTTTGATTGTGTTTTCCTGTAGTTCTTTAAGGGATTTTTGTGTTTCCTCTTGAAGGGCTTCTAGCTGTTTACCTGTGTTCTCTTGTATTTCTTTCAGGGTGCTATTTATGTCTTTCTTAAAGTCCTGTATCATCATCATGATAAGTGATTTTAGATCTGAATTTTGCTTTTCTGGTGTGAATGTGTGTCCAGGACTTGCTATGGTGGGAGAATTAGGTTCTGATGATGGCAAGTGACCTTGGTTTGTGTTGTTTATTTTCTTATGATTGCCCCCTCACCAACACCCCTCCCCCGCCATCTGGTTAACTCTAGTGCTACCTCCCCTTGCTAAATCTGACTGGAACCTGTCCTTCCTGTGATCCTGGTTATGTCAGAACTGCTCAGAGTCAAGCTGTATCTGTGATCCTGTGATCCTGGGCTTGTTAGATCACCTGGGAGTGGGGCTTTCTCTGTGTGTTCTGGGACTGGCTGCAGAGCTTCTGCCCAAGTACTGCTCAGAACACTAACCTAGACAGACCAGAAGGAACCCGAGTCACTGGGCTGGTGGAGTTCCTATGTGCCTGGTCCCGCGGCTCCCAGTTACTCCCAGTGTTGGGACAGATGTTGGTTCCTCCTTACCTCTGATCCTAGGTGTGTCAGAGTGCCTCGGAGTGGAGCTTCCTCTGGGTGTTGTGGGACTGGCTGCAGAGCTTGCACCCAAGGTCTGATCTGGACACCAGCCCAGACAGACCAGAAGGAACCTGAGTCACTGCACTGGTGGAGTTCCTGTGTGCCTGGTCACGCTGGTCCCAGTTATTCCCAGTCTTATATAATCATTTGAAACAACACAAATGTGCACATACATGACTGAGGTTTCTGCAGCCTATAAATACCTCTTTGGGTTTAAAAATGAAAAAAGCAATATACTGACAAGTCAACTGTAACTCTTAGAAAAACATCAGTTTCCTTACCAAACATGAGTGTCCTGTACAGGGACCTATCGTCCAAGACAGCAATGAGTTCAAGCCAAGGGAAGCCAGAAGCAGCTCCCTACACCAGCTCAGAAGACCCTCCCTGACCCAGCACCTCTTCAAAGTACTCCTTATCCTCATCATAGGAAGACAGCTGTCACACCAAGAGAAGACAGGAACAGCAAATGCACTTGTTGTAATGAAACTGTCCTGCAGTTTCACAAACTGGGTTCTCTCTCAGTAGAAGGAAGAAAAGGACCTGAAACACAGAGTTCAAGAACAAAAGGACATGAAGCCGAGTGCCAATCAAGGCTTCCAACTTTACTTTGGGGGTTCAGCATTTATAAGTACACAAGAAAGCAAAAGTGCATCTCTAGGTTACAATGACATTTGCATAACATAAACAATGCGGGAGGAGTCAGGAAAGAGTCTGAAAAGAGTCAAGGGGAAGTCCTGTAGGTCTCCCTGCAGGGAGAGGTTGGAGACATGGCCAGCGATGGGGGCGGAGGTCAACAGCAAATGTCCTCAGGTAGTCAGTTTGTTTACATTCAACAATGTCCTCAGCCAGGGGACGTGTCAGTCACCAGGCATACCTGTCTCCGGAATCCTCGAAGGCAGAACTCAGTGTAGTGGGCCTCTGTTTTAGGCACAGCAGGCATGAGCTGACAGTCTCCAATTGTAAGCTCTGATGTCTCGGAGTTGAGGCAGGAGGGAGGGACTCAACACTGTAAAATCTCTGAATATCTTCCACAGTATTACATACCCAGCATCTCAGGAACATGTCCATGCAAGCATGCGTACCACACTTTAGACTGTTCCCTTCATTTCTCGAGCAAGGAAACCAGGTCTTCCTAATTCACTTTAGGTCCCTGGGATAACAAAGTATTTCTCCAGAAGGGGTGTACGAAATCTATCTGATAAGAGTACAAATAAAGAAAAAGCAGTTATCTTAAAGAAAACATGTGCTCTACTCATACTAAAATATCAGACCAATGCACAACATACTGCAAAACTGTAACACAATGCAGCCAAGCACAGTGTTCAAATATTAAACTGTTCAAGCATGTGACAAACTGAGTTATCTCTGTGTAACATAAAAAATTACTGTCCCTCAACAAGGTCTGACACTGGTCTTGATACTTGGAAGTTTGATGAGACAATGAGAGCTCAACAGTCAGCTCTTGGGATCGCCCAGCACTCATCAGCCTTCATCCGAGGACTGGGCGTCGTTGTTGTCCCTCATTTCTTGGTATCTCCCTGAAGACTCCCCCTCTGGATTGTAGCTCTGCATTTTAATATTCAGTCTCTCAGCTAGTTTTTGTGCTGCGAGCTCTGCCTGCATCTCCTCATAATTCTGCTTCTGCTCTTTCTGCAGGGCCAGCGACTTCTATGGATATCAGCTGTGCAGGCAAGTGGTGGAGCGGAAGAAGGTGCGCTGCTGCGATGTCATCAAGATGCTGCCTAGCCCTGAGTCGCGCCTCTTCTGAGGAAGCAGGAGACTGGCCCCTCTGACAATGACTTGGTGACTCACTCTGTTGTGTGGGTAACACTTTGGTCTTAAACTTCTGAGGAGGGGGCACTGGGTTTCTGGCTCACATTTCTAGCACTTTCATGTAATGAGGCTTCTTAGGAGTCTCTGTAGCTCTGGAAAGTTACTGGTGCTGGTGTTTTCTTCTGAGGGTTCACTCTGGTCTTCAATTGTGATCTTTTGCAATTTACTGATAAACAGACTGTCGATACTGCTGGAAGTCTCTTCCTCTTGACTTGAAACGGTGCTGGGGGAGATGTTCATTAATTTCAGATAAGGGTGCCAGGGCTCTGATGTGGGCAGCTGGGCCAGTGTTCACTGTGCAGCCATCAAAGTCTCTTCATTGCCTTTGTGAGCGAGATGTGTAGGTGCCTGTGTTTCTGAGGTTTCTTTAGATGATTTAATGCCTACTGAGGAACATTCAGGAACTAATGATGAAGTATCAAGCATCAGGTCAGAATTCGGGGCCTTGTCTGCATTGGTATCAACTCTTGTGGTTGCGTTTTGCCTTAGCTTACAATCTACACTAACAGGATGAAACAGTTCACTTCTCCCTCTAAGCTCTTCAATGTTCTGAAATGGCAGCTTTCAGTTTGGCAACGATGTCTTGAGATCTTTTTACCTTTATCGGGCAATTTGCAAATGAATTTTTCATCTCTCCTGGCGCCTCAACCTCTCCAGCAGCTCCGCCAAACTCTGCCGTCCCAAGTCCTCGGGAGCTGGGGGCTCGAAGCCACGGGGCAGCAAGCACCTTGTGCAGGAGCTGTGGCTGCCGTGGTGAGCAGGGCTCCCCATGGGGCCCACAGCGGGCACAGGTTCTGCGGCTGGGGGCGACTCTGGAGCTCGAGCGGAAATCAACATTTTCCCAGAAGAGCACGGATTCTACGAGCTGAATATAAAATAAACTTTCATTGCTGAATTATGTGTAGAAAAGATATATGTTGGTGTAGAAGCATAGTAAAATATAAATAAATAAATAAATAAATAAATAAATAAATAAATAAATAAATCTTTTTTTAAAAACCTGCCTATCTAGCCACAGTGGGAACTGATACACCTAGTTTTACAGTGACTTGATGTGCTGGGAAGGGAGGGGGGTAAGACTCAGGGGGACTCCTCCTCAGAGGACAAAGGAAGGGGGAATATAGGTAGGATTTATGTCAGTGGGTACCGAGAGGAGAGGGTGACTGATATTGGTATGTAATGTGAATAAACAAGTTAATTAAGTAAAAAAGGTATTTGAAGAAGCAGTAACAGTTTTAAGAAAAACATATGGAAGCTAGAAATATTAATTCTGAAAAAAATTATTGATAATGGGATCAAGGAGTAGTTTTTTTGAAACTTCTATTTATTCATTTAACAAATACATTTTACTGAATGAGTATAATTTAATAATTCTTTGGTAGACAATAATGAACACAATGCTCTCTTTGCTTTAAAAATATTTCATACATTAGTAGAGATGGCTTTAAAACTGAAATTCCAGTACCTTATAAAATTCCTTTATATGGATGATCATAAAACTCTACTAACCTAGCATATTAACGTTATTAAATGTACTTATGAAGCTGATGTACTTCCTATTGCTTAGGCTCCAGGGGATCAAATCCATTGATAAAAAACAGGCATTTTTCTCATTATATAAACAGAATAAAAAAAAGAAATAAAAATCCAAGCTTGGGGTTACATGACTTGGGAATTTTAACATAAGTGATGCAGCATCTTCTATAAGTAACATAAGGAATCACTAAGCATGAACTTTATAGAGATGGCTGAAGTTGGTGGTTCAGATAAGTCCAAACATGACAGTGTTTTAATCACAAGATAAAGGGACATAGAATACACTGAAAGTGTGCTGTAGTCATGCTGTTACATTTGAGATAATTGAGGAAAGAGTTAAGGGAGTCTAAATTTCTGTAATTAAATGATTTTCTTTGTTGCCCAAGATATTTAAGTGTAATTTCAAAGAAATCATTCTTTACTCTTGAACTTTGGTTTCTTTGGGATATGTTGATTTATAAAAATCCCTATGAGCCTACCCTGATGTTTTATAAGTATTTATTTAATAGTTTTATGAAGGAATTCATCATCTCAATGGCACTTTTTCTGAGAGTCTAAAGTTGTTGTGTATGTTTTTATTTTGTAAGGTGTCTCCCCTTCCAATAGAGTTGATCCAGTGGCTTGCTTGTTGAATTATCATCCTGATTGGAATTACTGTTCAGATAGATATTGTCCATGTGTTATGATTTATTTCCTATTATCCTTTTTGCTTCTTCTTTAAAAGGAAGAGAAAACATTTTCACTTAAAGGGTATTGCTCTAATCTTAGAGAGGAAAAACCTTCACAGATAAAAGTTATACTCCTACATAAGGCTGCTCTATTTTGTCTAATGAATTGCATGAATAAAGCAGCTATTTAGTAGAAACAGGGCAATTATTATTTTGTTCTTTCTATTCACTTAACCACACCCTTTATCTGTTACTTTTACAACTTCATGATTTGAACTCATGGTTACCTTTTTCAGAATGTCCATTCAGTTCTTTTTTTACTACATAAACTAGGAATCATTACTGTGTAATACAGACATTGTAGGCAATCCTTTTATAGGAATATAGAACTTGATATATGTTTTTAAGTCCTTCAGCTAAGAAATTCTCAAAGTGTGGAAATGGTTTCATCCTAAAGTCCAATATTTATCAAAAAATTAAAATGGTGGTGTCAAGGAGAGAAGCCCTAAGGGCCAGTAGAATGAATGGAATATGCAACCTCAGGGTTGTGAAGTGGGGGGACCCTCTCAAAAGTACCAGAGACCTGGGAGGTGAGAGACTCTCAGGACTCAAAGGTAGGGAGGGACCTTAGATGAAATGCCCAACAGTGGAGAGAGGTAACTCATAGAGTCCACCTCCAGTAGAAAGACAGGACATCATGTGGAAGGATGAAGTTGTCATCCTACAATTAAAAACACTAACCCAGAATTGTCCCTGTCTAAAAGAACTTCAGTGACAAAAACGGAGAAGAGACCAAAGGAAAGGCAATCCAGTGGCTGGCCCAACTTGGGATGTATCTCAAGAGGAGGCTCCAAGGCCTGACACTATTACTGATGCTGTGGTGTACTTACAGACAGGAGCCTAGCATGGCTGCCCTCTGAGAGGCCCAACAAGCAGCTGACTGAGACAGACATAGATACACCCAACCATTAGATTTAAGTCAGGGACCCCTGTGGTTGAATTAAAGAGGATGGAAGAAGCTGAGGAGGAGGGCAACCCTACAGGAAAACCAACAGTTTTAACTGACCCTTGTGTGTTAAAATGGTACCCTGTGTCTGACGGAGGGCCACTGGGTGAGGCGGGAGGCAGGATTTTTACAGTGTGCACCCCACACTACCACTGGGCAGACTTCAAGCAGTGAGAAGACGCAGGTCCCCACTCTGGGGTTGGGGAGCACAGTCTGTGATCCCCGGGGAACTGCCAGGAGCCAGCTCGTGGGACTTCATGCAGCATGGAGGCCTGGGACAACAGGTTCACACTCTTGGACACGGCAAATACAGCTGGATGCTGCGCAAGTGCTAAGAACAGGAGTGTGGGCCCGCTGAGCTGGCTGTAGCCCCAGCTAATGGGAAAAGGGCAAGGAGGAGAGCTCCAGTTGGGTCCCACTGGGATAGGCTTTCTCAGGCAGCTTGGTTTGGTGGAGACCATGGCTGAGAATGCAGAGAAGCTTCCTGCAGGACATTAGTCGTGGCTCTTTAAAGAAAGGCCTGCTCCATTGCTCTAGCACAACAGATCCTGATGAGAAGAGACAATCCATGGTTTTAAAGCATTTATTGTTATGGTGGAGAGTTGTGATGGGTAAAACTGTACCCTACTTTCTCAGGGTGGGCTTGAGATTAAATATCTTTTGCAGGGAGGAGTATCTGGGAAGGGGAGCTAAGAGGATAGTAGAAGCAAAGAAAGACAGAGAGAGGGAGAGAGTAGAGAAGTAGAGGCCAGCCATGGCTACATGGTGGGGGGTGGGGAATGCGGGGAAAGAGCGGGAGCAAGAGAGCAAGTAGTCAAGAGTAAGAGAGGAAGGAGGGGGCAAGCAGCCCCTTTTATAGTGGGCCAGGCATATCTGGCTATAGCCAGGTAACTGTGGGGAGGAACATACCTGACTGTTGCCAGGTAACTGTGGGGGTGGAGTCCAGACAGAATACCAGGGGCTTGGGGCGTTGCCCTATATGACTGATGGCCATAGAGAGCTGAGGCCTCAAGTCAGAAGCCTAGTGTCTGGGAGCATGACAAATGCCTTCCTTCCCTTTCAGGAACACCTGCTGAGTCTCCAGGATTTAAACCTAGTTCATCCAGAAAATGGGTTGCCTTTCACAATCCCACACCCCTGACATATCTCAAATACTTAGCCACCAACCAGGCAGCATTCACTACCTGATATGAGGCCCCCAACATATATACAGAAGAGGACTTCCTGGTCTGTCCTCAGTGGAAGAAGCACGCAACCCTCAAGACACTTGAAGGCCCAGGGAATGGGGAGGCTTGGCAAGAGCGGAGGATATCCTCTTGGAGAAAGGGGTAGGAGGAATGGGCTGAAGAACTGA
>NW_022196910.1:56772263-56779235 GCF_008632895.1 Mastomys coucha | reverse complement strand
AGAAAGAGAAAGAGAGAAAGAGAAAGAAAGGAAGAAAGAAAGAAAGGAAGAAAGAAAGACACTGAGCTTGAAGGTGCTTGACTATAATCTCGGCACATGGGAGGGGAGGCTAAAGCAAGGGCCTCTTAAGGAGGGGCTACCATGAACTACATAGTGAGACCCTTATTAAAAACAAAAAACAAACAAACAAACAACAACAACAAAATTAAGTAATATATATTTTAGAATGAAATCATTGTGATTTTTAAAACTTTATAAAAATGAGTGAGGATTTAAACCTGGCAGGTTCCTGCTCATTTTTAGAAAACTGTAACCATCCACATACAGATATTAAGAATACATTGTGCATGTATTTAATTATTTACAAGATATTTTGTTTGATTATTCACTATATATCTATTATTTATGATTTTGTGTATAGAAAACAGTTGTTTTCCCTAGATATGAGAAATACCAGAAACAGTTTGATATCTAGAATTTTATGATGTAGTTCTTTTTAATTATTATTTTAGTCTTTAATGTATTTGGAGGTTTGTAATCATGTGCACTGTTTACGTGTGGATGTCTCGAACCCATGGAGGCTGAAAGGGGATGTTGAAATCCATGGAGCTGGAGTTATAGATGGCTGTGAGTCATTGTGTAGGTGCTGGGGTTTAATCCTGATTCTTTGGAATAAAAGTCAGTGCTCTTAACTTACAAACAATTTCCCCAGCTTAAAATATAGTTCTTCATATAACTTTTTACAAATAGAATTGGAAGAATATAGAGTCACCAGGAGGTCTTTGTCACTGGCCTTTGGGTCATCATACTCTTACCCAAACAATTCCTTCCAATTAGGAAGTAATGTGATTATGATTCCCAGGTCGATCAAAAGTCCAGATGACAGAAGTCAAGGTTTTCATATAGTATAGGCTTGAGATTTCAAGCCAACATGAGCACATATTCAACAACTGCAAAACTGATCAGGTCAGGATAAGGTCACAGATGGGAAAAATGCTGTCTGTCTCTATCAACAGCAACAATACCTGACCTATTCCTCTTAATGAGAATTTTAGAAAATGTATGAAGAATTTATTCTCTTTTAAAAAAAATCACAGCATCACTTATGAGAGTAAATAAATCAAACATGCAAATTACATCAACAATATAGTATTTAACATGGGATTCTATTAGTAAATTGTTAATAGTAAACTCAGTGTATTCAGACTTCATGGATACACTGCTGTTAGTCAATTTGAATAATATATTTGTTATTGGCTATAAAATATTTAACTATCACCCTCTATTCTACATTGCTAATTCCCTAATAAATTTGAGATAATAGAGTTCAATGTTAAGAGATTTTACAAAATAATTGTTCATGTAACTTGTCTAAGCTGAAGTATAATATGCACAGTACCCACAGATATAGTAGACTTAGCTTTCCTATCAGCAATTCTAAATTACTAGATCCTGAGATTAGAAATCAGCTCTCCAGAAAACTGAAATCACATCGGTTTATTATAATTTTGTTTGTTTTCCTGGTACTAGTTTACCTTTTCTGCTTTATGTTAATATAGTTATTAAATCTACAAGAGAATTATCTTAGTGTGGAGCAGTAATTTTAGGTACCTCATGAACTTGTTGAATAAATCCAATTAACCAATATGTTAAAACAGATAAAACATCTGTATTTCAACAATCACTTTAATAATTGCTGCATATTTTTATTTTACCTTTTACTCTATTTCTTTTTATTATAATTGTTAATATAAAGAAGATTCATATGATATTTTAAAATATTTAGTGGCTATTTATATTTTTAATAAACTGCCAATGATTGTGGCCATCTGATTTCCCAGAATGCTAAATAGAATTAGATTTCCTGGTAACATTCTCTCCTATTAAATGCTAAAAATTAAATCCAGGTCCTGATATTGTCTTGCATGCTAAATATATATATATCCAAGAACTTATACCCATGCTCATACCCAAAAGTGTGATCATTAGCCTAGACTTTCCATATCATATAAAATAATTTCAATAAAGATTTGAAGTATTAGAAAATCATGAAGCAGTATTCAGTTTTCCCAAGTTTATTAACTATAATAAGAATAAATTTATAGTAAGATGGTAAACTCCAAATAATGGTAATGAGGGAGAGTCCTGATATGGATTGAACAATAGAAAAACATCTGAAAGGATTTTATTTTTTAGAAAAAAATGCACACTCACAAGTAAGCAATAGATGATGAATACAAAGATAGATGAACTCACATAGAAATGAGCTGGAGATACAAAGTACAACACTTACTCTACACATGGAATATCACTAAATATCAAAATGCCAACCCTATCCAAAGTCAAACCTTTTTTTCTATTACCTATAAATTTGGAAAGAAGAAATTGTGCTTTTAACATTACAAATGTTTTTATTTACCAGAGAAGAGCACTACTTTTTGGATGGTATCCTTAAAGGCTTGTTTCACTTGCTGGTTCCTCAGGGTGTAGATAAATGGATTCATCATAGGCGCCACAGAAGTATTGAGAATAGCTACTCCCTTGGTCAGTGATGCCCTTTCTTTGGCAGACGGGTTAGCATACATGAATATACAGCTGCCATATGAGATAGAAATGACAATCATGTGGGAGGAGCATGTAGAGAAAGCCTTTTTTCTCTGACTGACAGATGGAAGTTTCAAGATTGTCTTGACGATGAACATGTAGGAAAGAATGATCAATGATAAAGTGAAGAGCAGGATCACTATTGCAGAATAAAACCCAATAATTTCCAGGAGCCACGTGTCTGAGCAGGATAACTGTAGAAGGGGGAAGTAGTCACAAGCAAAGTGATCAATGACATTGGAGCCACAGTAATCTAACTGAAGAAAGAGAATGACAGGTGGGAAGATGTTTAGGAACCCTGCCAGCCAGGCAGAAGAAACCAGCAATATGCAGACTCTTCTGTTCATGATAGTTGCGTAGTGCAGTGGTTTGCAGATCGCCACGTAGCGATCATAAGACATAGCCGTTAGAAGGTAAAATTCAGTGATACCCATGAAGATGAAGAAAAACAATTGAGCTGTGCAATTATTGTAGGAAATAGTTTTGTCTCTGGTAACAATTGTGCTTAGAAATCTAGGAATACAGACAGTTGTAAAGGTAATTTCTAAAACAGAGAAGTTCCTGAGGAAGAAATACATGGGGGTTTGTAGATGAGGATCTACCAAGGTGAGAGTGATTATGGTCAAGTTTCCAGTGATGCTTAGTATGTACATGAGAATTAAAAAGAGGAAGATCACAATTTGAAGCCCAGGGTCATCTGACAGTCCCAATAGAATGAATTCTGTGGGTACTGTGCGGTTTTTCATTGTGAATCTTCTCTTTAAATATACAAAGGATAATCCTCCATAACACAAAATACATAGAAAAATATTGAAGATAGAGCATGGTATATAGAAAACTTTTGTAAAGGTGAATAGTCTTATGAAATAAAAACCTGCCTTTCTTTATTTTCCATTCAAATGACAAATGGCATCTTTTGTTCAACCTGTTGACTAGAAGATATATTAGAGCTATAAACATGGATTAAAAACTCTGATGATATCACTTAAATCATTTTCCCAATGCTTTAAATACTGACAGTATACTTTTATTTATACTATACTTATACTATAATTATTTAAAAATCATTGTTACCTAATGAAGCATGTAAAATAGTGTAACTTATCTTCCCTGTCCTCAACATTGTAAAAGTAAGTCTAGAACATGATGTAGTCTTTATACACACTTCAAAAGCTTATAGAAGTAATCAAGTCTTTCTTACCTTCAAATTTATATTTTGTAAAACTAAGTAAACTATGGTTTAGGAAACTTTCAAAATTTCACCAAAACTTGGCTCTGATGACCATCTCACTGGAGACACAGCCTGTATACTCATGGCCATATTCAGGCATTCTCTTTAATATTTAATATTTCAGGGTCTTTGGATGATGACATTCTTCTCCCTATGTGATTTTCTTTTATAATACAAAGACCAGAGGATAAGAAAGGAAAACTTTTTTGAAATAATAAGTCATTAGCTAGAAAAATTTAATTTATAAAATGTATAGTTTAATTTTTAATACAACAGTGCTATAAAAATAAATATATAGTCAAAGTAACATTTACAGGGAAGTAGCTATTCTTTCAAATAATTGAAAATGCCCTTTAAAGGCTCTGTTTCTATCAGAGTATACATTAAACAGAAGGTGTAGGAGAACAATCCAGTGCTTATGGTTGGCTCTCTGTTTGGAGGTCTAATTAATAGTGTCTTCTGTAACAACTATTATTCCATTTCACTGTTAAAGGGTCTATAAATGAGGTCTACCAAAAATGCATATAAAATATTTTTACTTGGCATACAATATAGTGGTTTTCATTCTGACAGTCTCATACATATATATCATTGTATCTTGCAATATGCATACAACAAGAGTAAGGCCCTGCTTTATCATCTCTCCTTTTTCTTTCTCCTTGGTCTCCTTCCTGTTCCCTCTTTGCTTTCACCTCTCTCTCTCTCTCTCTCTCTCTCTCTCTCTCTCTCTCTCTCTCTCTCTCTCTCTCTCTCTCTCTCTCACACACACACACACACACACACACATCTGCACGCATACACATACACATAGACAGACACACATACACACACAAAGAGAGACAGAGACAGAAATTGTCATACACAGAGAGACAGACATGCACACACACACACACACACACACACACACTTAAATCTAGGTTCTGAATATGAGGAGTGTAATATTTAGTCTTTTTCCCATCACACTATCTCCTTCCTTCCTTTATAGCCCCCCTATAAGAGCTCCTTTAGTTTTCACATTAAGTATATGTTATGTGCAGATAATATTGTAAATGCTTAAGTAAATTGGAATATTTTATAATACATGAAGATGACAAACTTACCTCTGAGTTAATCTTGAAAATGAAGTCTGAAATCCTACTTTCTTAAATAGTCATGATTTCAAAGCCAGCAAGTTGGCTGAGTAACATTTGATTTCATCTTAACTGTCAAACAAGATGATTTAAATTTGTGGCTTCTCTCCAGATCATATTTATTTTTCTTAGAGATTAGTAGTATTTAACTCATGGTATGCTTAATTTCAGTTACTCTAAAATCTTTGGAACAATTTGTCAGATTACAATGGAGCTAACATTTCCCATTCTTCCATGGACAAATATGGGAAAGCCTGTGCTGATGGGGGCCCTCTTCCATTTGCTTCTTCATACAGCACAAAGAACTTCCTAAAACATTTTCCTCTGCCTTTACATGGGTGTTTTAGGTGAAGAGTTTACAGCAATAAAACTTACACCCAAAAAGAAGTAATATTTTCTTTAGATATAAGAGAATTTTTGTTGTTGCAAATGATGGCTTCAATAATCAAAAATAAGGAACATTTCTATCTGGGTATCTTTCAACATGGACCTGGACTTAGACTCCCTTTATCTGTATCTTTCTGGTAGCCCATGGGAATTGATAAACAAAGCATATCATGGAGAGACATCATTAAGACACAGATGAATCATTACTATGCTCCATTTTTTTTGAACTTTTATTGCATTATGATGAGAAAAGTTACATGATTTCAATTTATCTGAATTTGTTAACATTTAAAAATATATTTTAAGTAAATAGGATTAAATCACATTCTTGTTTCCCTTTTGTACCCCCACTCCTCTCAAAGACACCCCCTTCAGTACCTACAATATCTTTTTTGTCATATTCCTTAAAATTTATAAAATATTATAACAATAAAAATAAGTATTATAAAAGTTGTTTGATATAAAACAACAATCAATTTAACAGTCTTATGTAAATGCTTGTCTACAGCAAGAGTGAAAATACATTTTTCTCAATAAAAATTTTAAATAACTCCAAACATATTACCTGTATACTTCAAAGTAATATATCACTACTAGTATTTTCTTAAATGAACATATATATGTAAAGTCTTTTTGTTTGTTTAGTATTTAGTAGAGTTTAAAATCTTGGCTATTACTGTGGTATAAGCCCAAAATAAAAACAATTTTTAGACATTGGATTTCATTGTAATAAGGCTCTACTTCAATGACCCTCACATCACCAAAAGATTTTACCTCCATCGTAGCTAATCTGAGAGTTGACAGTTCTGCTGCACCAAGAAAAGAATTGTAGGCTCAATTTTTGGATACAGACTTCCTGCTATGGTCAAAGCTATTTGACTTGAGTGAGTGACTTTATTCTCAGCCCACAGAGAACAGGTTACATTCATTTAAGAAATGGTGTAGGTATTAAGATGGCCTTTCCATAAAGTCATTCACCAACTGTTTCAATGAACAATGGTTCTGCTTGGAGGGTGGCACAGACATTAGGTAAGGGTAAGAATTTGGATCATTAGCTGTGATAATTTGGAAAAGCATTCATCTCAGAGAAAGAGTAAGTTATAAAGTCCTCTTCTACAAACTTGATACAAGAATTACAAACATCAAGCAAAGCATTCAGTCTCACTCTTTGTTGTTCTCTTATAAGCACCTCCCTAGTTAATTGTCTATGTTTCTTTTAAGTATATGAATACTTCTGAAATATATACGCTGTTCTGAAAACCATAGTATAGTGGAAAGACATGAAATAAACAATACTACTAATAGAGAGACTGAGATAGGAGAAGCAAGATTTCAAGACCCTTACGTTGTACACAGCCAGACCCTGTCACAAACAAACAAGCTGAAAGTGTATATAGATTGCACAATGTTGGACCTATTTCTCCAATTACCAAATTAGAGAGACCTTTGGATGACAATTAACAAATTTCTAATTCCTCATCGATTAGGATATGTTAGTAATATTAATTTTCATATTAATATATTAAGAAAAAGTAATTGTAACTTCCTGTTGATTTTGTTATAAGAGGTGGAATTAGGTTTGTGTGGATTTGTTGAAAGATTACCTTCTTGCTTCTTCTA
>NW_022196910.1:56771758-56771929 GCF_008632895.1 Mastomys coucha | reverse complement strand
CTGCCCAGGATCTTCTAGCTTTCATAGTCTCTGGTGAGAAGTCTGGCGTAATTCTGATAGGCCTGCCTCTATATGTTACTTGACCTTTTTCCCTTACTCCTTCTAAAATTCCTTCTTTGTTTAGTGCATTTGGTGTTTTTATTATTATGTGATGGGAGGAATTTCTTTTCT
>NW_022196910.1:56763899-56771149 GCF_008632895.1 Mastomys coucha | reverse complement strand
TGCTTTGGTGGGAGAATTGGGTTCTGATGATGCCAAGTGACCTTGGTTTGTGTTGTTTATTTTCTTACTCTCCCCCCTCCACCACCATCTGGTTATCTCTAGTGCTACTGCCCTTGCTAAATCTGACTGGAACCTGTCCTTCCTGTGATCCTGGTTGTGTCAGAACTCTGCAGAGTCAAACTGTCTCTGGGATCCTCTGATTCTGGGATCCTGGGATCCTGGGCTTGTTAGATCAGCTGGGAATGGGGCTTGCTCTGTGTGTTGTGGGACTGGCTGCGGAGCCTGTGCCCAAGGTCTGCTCAGGACACCAATCCAAACAGACCAGAAGGAACCTGAGTCACTGGGCTGGTGGGGTTCCTATGTGTCTGGTCCTGCTGGTCCCAGTTACTCCCAGTGTTGGGACAGATGTTGGTTCCTCCTCACCTCTGATCCTGGGTGTGTCAGAGTGCCTGGGAGTGGAAGTTTCTCTAGGTCTTGTGGAACTGGCTGTGGAACTTGCACCTAAGGTCTGCTCTGGACACCAGCCCTGACAGACCCCATTTTGTTAATATTAACAAGAGATTTGCAAAAATTCCAGAGCCAATGAGGCAAACATATGAACAATATGCAATATAATTTAACTTTCCTTTAAAATATTTTATTTTATTTTTAATAATGTGAATGTCTGAGTTGTGTATGTGTATGTGAGTGTGGATGCCTGTATAGGCCAAACACATTGGATTTCTGGGAACTAGAGTTATAGGTGGGAAGCCTTCAGGTGCAAATACTAAGAACTGAACTCAAGTCCTCTGGAAAAGCAGGATATACTCTTAACCACTGAGTAATCTATCCAGCCCTGAAGTTTATTTATTAATCTTTTTGCTTGCATGAGTTTATACTTTTCTTCTGGACCTGTCTTCAAGAGAGTCGCCTGCACTTTAAACATCCTTTAAAGTTTCATAACTCAGGAAAGTCTTTTTGCTTGGCTACAATGAGATATTATTTTGATTTCTGATATGACATAAATGTATTTTGAAATGCACAGTGTTGGGGACCTACACATTTTGACTGGCTCTCAATTTTTAACATTCAAGAAAATCGTCTCAATATTTTTCATGATAGCATCACAGAGAAATTATCTTCAAGCTGGATTTATTACCTTCTGGCTGCTTCCATCCACTGTATCTCCTATTTTAATTAAGTTTTTGCTTATGCTTATGTATATATGAATTCTCTATTTGTGAAAATATTTATGAACTGAAAATTGCATGTTGAAAATGTAGTATTTTTAATCTATATTACACTTCACAATTTCTCCTTATATTCTTTTCAGGTACAAATAATACAAATACATAAAACATGTACATTCAATTCCTTATGTGATGGTCATTGAAAGGTTTTAAAGCTAGGAGTAACTGTCAATGGAAATTAATTAAAAATTTTAAAAAAATCTCTGAGTTAAAATGTAAGAGTTGATACATTATATAAGAATAATTAATTCAAGATATTTGTGTAGAAATATCAAAAATTTAGTTCATGTTTAAGAAAGTTTTATTCCTCTGCCTTTTTTAAAAATATATTTAAGGTGGATATTAGCCTATTTAATTCCATTATTGCATTAATGAAAATAGATAGAGCAATTATACTCTAAACCATTTCAAAAGAAACTAAACTGTAGGAAGTCCCACATATTAATATAAAGGATAAGTCATATAAAAGCTTAAGGAAGGAAGAAGTTAATCTTGTATCTTTTCCCTGTCATATCTATAATTGTGAGCAGTGTAGTTGTTATTAATTTTTTATAAGAAAAAGGGCAAACATCTTTAAGACAAAGCAGCACTTTTGAAAACTCCTATCATGTATATTTCTCTTCCGTAATATATATTTTTTCTCTTTATAAAAGCAAATTTACTTCATAAACAGATGCTTCCATATGGCTATTTTCTTTTAGTGATGGTAAAATACACCATATCATAGGATTTGTGAGATCCACAATTTTTCAACTTTTTATTGATTCTTTGTGGATTTCACACCACATACTCTAATCCCACTCATCTCTCCATTTGTTCAAACTTACAATTCCTCCCTGCAAAGAAATCAAAATAAAATAAAAATAAAACAATAGCAACAACAAATGTTTTAGCATGGAAGCTACAGTGTATTATATAGTGTATCCTTTTGCTCAAACAGCTTTCCTTGCAAATATCTATTGAAATGAGTCATTGGTCTGGTTGAGGCCTCCGGTTTCTGCTACACCATTAATTTAATCCTCAAAGGTATTCCTTTCAGATATTCTGTTGTTGCCATATGTTTAGATCTTTCAGTCTTGGACCTGCAGGACTGGCCCTTTCATGTGCTCTAATAGTTCGTAGTTGGGGTAGATATTGGGGTGGGCCAACTCAGAGTTCTGGATCTAGGCCTGGGTGGAAACTGAATTGATCAACCCTCCAGCACTCCCATACCATTAGCACCAAGGTCAGCTCTCCAGCTTTGCCCAGGTGAGAGGCAGGGACTCTAAGGCTCTAGGGGCTGGCTCACCTGCCTGCTTCAGGTAGAGGTGGGAAGGATAATATATTTTTTAAAGACTTTAAATTGAGACTTGTTCAGATCTCTTTCTCCATTTCTCCTGACATTTGTGGGTTTTCTTCATTCCTGGTTTCTATTAACTCTAGCTTTTTCATTAACTAATATTTCAAATTTAATTTGCAGGGGTTATGTGTGTTGTACTCCCTCTCCATAAGCTAATAGAACACACCTCAATAATATATCCAGTTTTTTCCAGGATACTCAGAGGGTGATCAGAGATCATATTTTAAACCAACAAAATATAGTTAGGATACAAAGTATCAATGTGCAGGGAGAGTTTATGAATTCTAGAACTACATTTCAGTAATTATACCTCTGTAGAAACAACATCTGAACAATGATCCATATACGATCAACTTTATAATAGGTAAGGCAGAATACTTGGTCTTTGTCACACCAGATCATGCTACACATTTTCTTGTTTCATTAGTTTTCTGGGAAATTATTTCAAGTCCTTATGACCCACAAATCTTGTGACCTGAATGTATGAAGAGTCAGTACTACATGAACATCAGTGTCATATTCTGCTGCCCAGCTCAAGATGTATGCCAGCTTTTCCAAACAGCCTTATTGGCCTCTGGTCTCCAGGGGCCAGAGCACTAACTTTAGAAAAGTGTTTTCCTAGGCAGTCATGGTAGGTCAGAGAGTCCTGGACTTTCTGTGGATTTAATGTTGTTCTCCTACTGTTCTAGTAGAAAGTACAAGGTTGTTCCTTAATTGCACTAATCTCCTAAGCATTTACTGATATTTTTTGTAGTCATAAACTTTTCTAAAGGCAATCAATACTAGCTTTGCAGTTGCCTGAATGGTACCTTGTCTTAACATAGTTTTTCTCTAAACAAATCTGAATTCATCCTCACCCCAATGTCCAGAAAATGGATAGGATGTGGCCAGATTCTTGGCCAGAATATAGCATAGATAGACTATGGTTTGCTTCTTAATAGAGTCTTTGTTCCTCTCTGAAACTTCAGGAACGTGGTATTTACTGTTTGGTTTTCTGTTGACATTTTGATTTTCCAAATATCTACTGGAATAACTCATTAAGTTCTACTTTTGGTATTCTAAGGCTCCTTTAGCCTACATCTCTATACTTTTGACTATTTACCCACAAACTAGTTCCAAAATCCCGTGAGCCACATTTTCATATTTATTTATAACAGTCACCTACTTCTTGATATCAGTTTTTGATATTTTTCATCATTGTGACAGAATACATGAAAGGTACAACTAAAACATAAGGTTTTATATTTTGCTAACAGTTTAAGGGGTTAGAGTTCATCAAAACAGGGAAGGAATAGTTGGGGATTAGCTCAAGGCTTTGGTAACCAGGGTATGAGCTATGTAGATACTTACATCAGCAGTCCGGAATCAGAGATAAACATACTGAGGCTGATCCATAGTATACAAGGTCTGCCTCCAGTAATCTCTTTCGTCCAACATCTATCTCCTAAATGTCTCACAGCCTTCCAGAAGTGTAACACCAGCAGGTGCCAAGTATGAAAACACACAAGCCTATATTAGACACATATGAATTCATAATTCCCTCACAAATTCAACTTGAGGTCTACATTACAACCAGCATACTGCAGTGGTCTTAGTATAGGCAAACATCTTGGATGGAAGGCCACAGAGACGTTGATCTTCAAGTTCCCTCAACATTACATTTCCTTTAATAGCTATATAATTTAATTCTGGTCTTGAGTCAGACTTGGAGTCTAAAGTAGTCTATTCTATCCATCTCTGTCTGTGGTGATCCTAGGTTAGATTTTCCATTTATATGGAAGATAGTTGTTGTGTTTCTGAGCTTGGGAATCATCTCATGGTTTCACCCAGAATTATTTGAAAGACTTACTGTTATAAGATGATCCCAGTCAACACCAAGCTGTAGGGCAGTGGGCTGTTCAAGCAACCTAGGATCAGGCAAGTAATAGGCCTACAACCCTGGTGCACCCAGTGGACAATTTTTGATCACAAAGGACAGTAGGTGTTCAGCCAGAACTCCTGAATCTTTGGCCCCTGTTTTAGTCACAACCTCTCACAGCTGCCTCCACAGGAGATGTGTGCTCTATCAGGTAGACAATGCCCCAAGCTCCCAGCATTCTAGCTGGACCCTACCCCAGTCATTTGACCACAGCTAGGCATGTCCCTCCCCACAGATAGCCACATCTCATACAATATAAAAGATGGTTCACCCCCTCCCCTCTCTCTTGCTTCCTTTCTTCCTCTCTTGCTCTTTGTTCTTCTCTTGCTCTCTTTCTCTTCTCTCTTCTCTCTCTCTCTCTCTCTCTCTCTCTCTCTCTCTCTCTCTCTCTCTCTCTCTCTCCTGGCAGTGTGAGGCCTGAGCTCCCTTTCATGGGGTAGGTCTCATGAAATCATTGGTCAGATGGACCAATGATTAGTTGCCCACTCACTAGAGTTCTACACCACCATCACCCAGTACATCTTGCAGACAGGACAGATTGTATGAGGAGGGTTTTGCGGCTGCATTGAAGTCCTGCTCCCATTGCTGGGAACCTTGTCTGCTTATAGAAGATGGCCAGTTCTAACATAGTATCCCCCATTACTAGGAAGGTCACTAGGATCATTCTCATAGATTACAGGGACTTTCCATTGCACCAGGTTTCTACATCAGCCCACAAAAGTCCACAAATTCCAGTTGTCTCTCCCACCCCACGACTGATTCTTCCTGTTCCCATTCCCAGTCCTCCTGCAAAATCTATTTCCCCTTCCCAGGGAGATCCATGTGCCTTCCCTCTCCCCACCTTGAGGCCTTCTTGTTACTTAGCCTCTCTGGGTCTTTGATTGTAGCATGATTATCCTTTTCTTACAGTTAATGTCCACTTGTGAAGAAAGTGCATACCATATTTGTAATTCTGGGTCTGGGTTATGTCACTTAGGGTGATCTTTTCTAGTTCTATCAATTTGCCTACAAACTTTATGATGTCATTGTTTTTAACAGCTGAGTAATACTTCATTGTGTAAATGTACTAAATTTTCTATATCCATTCTTCAGATGAGGGACATCCAGGTTGCTTGTTGTTTCTGGCTACTATTAATAAAGCTACAATGAACATGGTTAAGCAAGTGTCCTTGTGATAGGATGGAGCATCTTTTTGGGTATATGCCCAAGAGTGGTATAGCTGGGTCTTGAGATAGATCGATTCTCAACTTCCAAGGAGTTGCCATATGGATTCAAAGTAGTTTTAATTTTTATTTCCCTGGATGGTTAAGGATATTGAACATTAGAAACTTTTTTCTAAGTCATTTGTGTTTTATCTTTTGGTAATTCTCTGTTTAGTTTAATGTCTTGTATTTTGTTTAGTTTTTTTTTTTTAATTTTGAGTTCTTTGTGTTTTCTAGTTACTAAATCTTTGTCAGATGTATATCTAGTAAAGATTTTTCCTGTTCTACTGGATACCTTTTCAGTTAAATGATGGTGTGCTTTTCTGTACTTTTTTTTTAATTTCATGAGATCTGATTAGTCCTACTGCCTTACTAATTAAGTATAGGGAAGGATAACTAACATGAAAGGTCTCATGGAAAATTTACCTGGAAACTCATTACTATAAAACTTCTTAAAATCTATACATATCCATATATAAAAGAGCCTAAATGAAGTTACAATGCCCATACCAGACACACAGGCTAGTAAATAAAAGGCCCAGTGTAAGGACTGGATTACCTTTTTTATACTTGTTGGCCAAACAGGTTACATAGACTACCCAGACATTGCAGGTTATTGTTAATGCTCTTGGTTAGCCTCAGGATTTGATGGTAAGACACTATCCCTGAAACCACCACACACTTGAATCACAACATAGAGAAATGAAGCTGGTCCTCAGGCAGGCTAGGTTTCTACTGCTAAAGGTGTTGATGCATTCTGGTAACCCAGCAGGTTAGGTTTCATAGTGCTAAAGGTGTTGATGTTATTGGACGAGCATAGTAATTATCAATTTACTCAGCTCTGAACCCACAAGAAATAAAAAAGATGATCAGCAAGATATTCCCAATGGTATAGGAATGGCATGAATGTTATGATAATAACCATTCACTTTTTATTAGATTTAAGGTCTGCTCCTACAATGAAACACACCTATGGCATCATTACTGGGGTCAAAAGTCTGCCACAGAAAAGTCATAAGCCCTAGGGGATTACCAACTACTATCATTCTAATAAATAGATATAACAAAGTAATTTTAATGACAATTCTATACCTATAAATTAGTGTACCTCTCAGCACTTATTGGAGAAGTTTCTTCTTGCAGTAGATAGCAGTTAACATGAAAACTCACAACTGGTCACCCTGCAGAGAATAGAAGCAAGCAGAGTCCTCAGCCCTAAATAGGGTATCTACACCAGTCTGACCTCCAAAGGCACAGGAGTCATTGTGGAAAGGGACAGAAAAATTGTAAGAGCTAGAGGTGGTAAATAACTCCAAGAATCCCACCATTTTCAATATACAACACAGATGTTGCACATATGGAATCACAGTGGCAGTAGCAGCATTCTGAAGAACTGTGGAATGTCAAGCAGACATAATCCCAGCTCAGTTTGAGGAGACAGGCACAATGTGCCATGCTTAGCTGAGAAGACATTGGCCATTGGCGGCTGCTGGGGAGGAAGAGTAAGCTTTGTTGGGGGAAGAGTAAGCTTTGCTGGGGGGAGAGTAAGCTTTGCTGGGGGG
>NW_022196910.1:56748808-56763831 GCF_008632895.1 Mastomys coucha | reverse complement strand
GGAGAGTAAGCTTTGCTGGGGGGAGAGTAAGCTGCTTTAAGGTATGATCCCTGGTGGGTTGACTGCATTCCAGGGGATATCCTTCCACCCAAGATATTTGGATATAATAGATTTTAAATGGATATGATGGATTTTTCTTTTTTATTAGTTATTTTATTTATTTACATTTGAAATGTTATCCCCATTTCATTATTTTCTCTCCACAAACCCCCCATCCCATCTCCCCTCTCCACTGCCTCTGAGGGTGCTCAGCTACCCATCCACCCAATGGATTTAAAATGAAAAATGGAACATGAAATTAGGAGATGGGGGTGGATCTGGACTGAGATGGAGAAAAGGGTCAATGAGATCAAAACACAATGTATAGAATTTCAGAGAATTAATAAAATGCCATGCTTTCCTATGACTGATATAAATGTACTGTTTTGACTTCCATTCCATTAAAATGATGACAGTGCTATTCTTTTCACTCAGAGGAGTCAGATGCTTCCCTGCCTTTCTTTAAGAAGCCATCATTTTAAATTTGATACTAAATTCTCATTGCATAATTAATTATATTAACAAAAGAATGATTTATAACAAGAGGTTAAGTGATTAAATCAATTATAAGAGTTTCAAGGAATGAGATATAGATTTCTGAAGAATGCCTATTTAATATGAGATTTAGTTAAAATATTATTTTAAAGCATTTTCTTCTAAGATTTTAAAGTATATAGTACATTACATTTGTTTATAATTATCCTGCTTTGTGTACCACACCAGAACTTCTTGTTTCAATTTAACTATAATTTAATATTTCCTGATCAACCTTATCTAACTCATTTTTTTTCCTCTTCAGTTTCTTCCATGAATTCAAGTACACACGAGAGTACAACTAATGTTTGACTTTCTGTGCTTGCTTTATTTTATTTAACATGATGGTTTTCATTCCTTTCATGTTATTACATGAGATAGGGTTCATTGTTTTCTATAGCTGATTAATATTCTATATAAATGTCAATTTTTCTTAGTTTTTCTTTCAGATGAGAGTGAGATTCTTTACATCTTATTCTAATCCATTTTATTGATTTCACTTCACATTTACCTCATAGTTGGATTATATGACAGTTCTACATTTAATTTCTTAGGAAAATCCATACAGAATAGCTATACAATTTTATATTTCTAACACAGTATGCAAGGGTTTTAAAGTTTCCTTTTTCCCAATCTTCTCCAGCATTTCATTTAAAAATATTTCTCCTAATATCTGTTATTACTGAAATAGGAAGATATTTCCTTCTGGTTCTGATTTGCATTTCTGATATTAAGCTCATAATAAAATAATGACAAACTTTAGTATTAGCCTTGAAAAGCTAGTGTGGAGGAATACTGAATGGCTGAGAAGCACCTAAAGAAAGGGTCAACATCCTTAGTCATCAGGGGAATGCAAATCAAAACAACCATGAGATTCCACCTCACACCAGTCAGAATGGCTAAAATCAAAAACTCAGGGGACAGCAGATGCTGGGAAGGATGTGGAGATAAAGGAACACTCCTCCATTGTTGGTGGGATTGCAAGCTGGTACAACCACTCTGGAAATCAATTTGGCAGTTCCTCAGAAAATATCTAATAAAAAAAGTTTTTTAAAAAAGAAAGAAAAAAGAAAAAGGAGGATGTATTAAAAAGAAGAAAAGAAAAGAAAAGCTAGTGTATTTAAATTTTCTTGAATTTTTATTTAGGACAGATCTTTATTCGAACTGAGTAGATTGTGTTTGTGTGTGTGTGTGTGTATAAATATTAATACTTTAATAGTAATTAAAGGTAAAAGTGTTGTGAATTTGAGAGAGAGAGAGCAAAGACACTGCATAAAAAGGATGGACAGAGGAAAAGGAAGGGGAAATGGTATAATCACATCGTAAGATAAAATTATTTTTAAAATTAAACCAATAATCTTTTATACATTTAGCCAAAAATATATATTACCTTGCTAATAATTTGTTTTGCAACTATAAAAATGAGTCCATAAATGGACAATATTTCAACAGACATTAAATACACTTATACAAACAATAAAAGGTTCTTCCCCTTTTCTACGTGTTGCATAGAACAAGTATTATACCAGAGGGAAAAATTCAAATTAGTGGTTAGAATAGCAGTTTTCTTTACATAGCAGTTTAACTTTAAAAGCAAAAAAAAAAAGTGTCATATCACTTGTGTGACATAGTATTGATAAGTTGTTTAGTGATAAAAAAAAAAATTGTCCCATATCTCATTAGCCACACTCTCCCGCATACCTTAGATGGTTGTAGATATTAAGAGGTTGCAGTTTCCTACAGGTGTGTCTGTTCATCTGAGACCTTGTGATATGTTTATTTCCTCTCTCAAGGCTACTTGCTATTCCTGAGTAAGAAAAGAGCACAATGAGCCAGGCAGCAGTGGTGCACACCTTTAATCCCAGCACTTGGAAGGCAGAGGCAGGTGGATTTCTGAGTTTGAGGCCAGCCTGGTCTACAGAGTGAGTTCCAGGACAGTCAAGGCTACACAGAGAAGAAATACTGTCTCAAAAAACAAAAAACCAAACAAACAAAAAAAACAAGCAAGAAAGAAAAGAAAAAAGAACAATGGCAGCTTTATTTTCTCCTTAGTATTATGAATACAGTGTTAATAATATTAACTTGTTTATTGTTTAGGTTTCAGTATCATTGCTAATTTATACAATATATTGTGCTGACATTTATAAAATTACCTGTGGTCACATATATTTTACACCCTTATTTTTTTCTCTTTTAGAACTATATTGGGACAAGACAAATCTTTTCACTCACTGAATCATTTCTTTATTTAGTATGCAAAATCTCTGAATAAATAAATAGATGAAGAGAATAGGTAAAAGGCATTTGAAAATACTTAAGTAAAAGGTACATGCCAATATTTAGAGTTCTAAAATGACTCCAGAACACTAAATTCCCCTGAGATATGTCATTTTCTGATATTGGAATGCTTTGGCTTTTGGGTCTTGTCAGATATTGAAGATTTAAAATCTAAAAATTCCCAAGATACAGCCCACAAAACTCAAAAGAGTCAACAAGCTGAAGAGCCCAAGTGAGGATGCCTCAGCACTACTTGGAAGAGAGAAGAAAGCAACCACAAGCAGGGAGGGAGGGACCTGGAAGGGAAAGGGGATGTGGGGTGGGGGGCGAAGAGGGGAACATGATTGAGTATAGGGTGGGAAAAAATGACTGAAATCCCCGAGGGCCAGCAGAAAGAAGGGAAAGATGTAACCTCAGGAGGTAGGAGGTTGGGGGGACTCTCCAGAATGTACCAGAGACCTGGGATGTGAGAGGCTTTCAGGACTCGAAGAGAGGGACCTTAGATGAAATGCCCTACATTGGGGAGATGGAACTTGTAGAGCCCATCTCAAGCAGAAAGACAGGGCATCAAGTGAGAGATGGGATTGCCATCCCACAGTCAAAACTCTGACCCAGAATTGTTCCTGTCTGAAAGAACTGCAGGGATGGAAATGGAGAGGAGCCTGAGGAAAAGAAGGTCCATCAACAGGCCCAAGGTGGGATCCAGCTCAATGGGAGGCCCCAAGACCTGACACTATACTGAGGCTATGGAGTACTCACAAAAAAAAACGGATCTAGCATGACTGCCCTCCAAAAGACCCAACAAGCAGCTAAAAGAGTCAGAAGCAGATATTTGCACCCAACCAATGGACAGAAGCTGCTGTGAGATTCCCAGAGGGACCCCCACACTCAAATCCCGGGAGCGACGACCCCACACACCACCAAGACATGGACTTGATGCAATCTGCAAGAGGCTTTTTATTCCAGCTAGCTAGGGCGAGACTCATATCCCTCGCAGGGGTAGAGGAGTCTAGCCCAGAGCAAGGTCTTAGGCAGCTTTTTATTCATATGCAGCTGCTGGGGCAAAAGGGAAGAATGGGGTAAGGGGAAGGTACAGGGTGGTTTCTGATTGGTGCTGGCTCGTGCTAGGGTCCAGAGGTGGAGTAGCTACCTGGCATTTGTTTTGAGCCAGGTTGTTTCTGGGTTCTCTGGCCAGGTCGTCTTGGTTCCCTTGTTTCTGGGTTCTGGGAGCTGCTGGTCTCCCAATGTTTTTAGATTCTGGGAGCTGGTCTCCCACTGAGTTTAACTAATGGCTAAATTCCCACAGTACAGTTTGAAAACTTAATCTTACACTGCTGACTCCTGTGGTTGAATTAGGGGAAAGCTGGAAGAAGCTGAGGAAGAGGGCAACCCTGTAGGAGGACCAGCAGTCTCAATTAACCTGGACACCACACCCCCCCAGATCTCTCAGACACTGGACCACCAACCAGGCAGCTTACACCAGCTGATATGAGGCTCCTAACACACATACAGCAGAGGACTGCCGGGTCTGGGTTCAGTCAGAGAAGATGCACCTAACCCTCAAGAAACTGGAAGCCCCAGGGAGTTTAGAGATCTAGTGGGGTGGGGGTTGGGGGATGGAGACATTCTCATGGAGACAGAGGGCAGGGAGGATGTGGTATGGGGGTGGACCAGAAAGGGAATACAGTCTGGAATTTAAAATAAATTGCCGGGAGCCATGGCCTTAACCATGGAAATTTACTAGCTTACCCATATAGCCCTGAGAGAACTTGTGTACTCTAACAGTAAGAATATTTGTGGGTGTGGAGGACACTGTGACCGCTGGTTCCAGAGACTGAAGATTGCCACCTGACCTTCGAAAAGCCCCCGGGGCTCTTCCCCCCTCCTTGAAGCCTCCTCTTGTTTGCCCTTATATTGCCATCCCTGAAGTCAAGTTTTGAGAGCTTGATCAGACACCTGTCTTGCTCTCATTCTTCGTGTCTCTTATCCCGCCTCAGTCTCTCTCCCCTGCCCTAGGTTCCTGCTGAACACCCCACAGGTCAGGGCAATAAATAAATTAATTAACTAAAAAAGAAAAAAGGTATTGGAAAGAGAAGTGTGGGAGCCCTGCTGTGCCCACTGAAACCAAAACCAGAGACTCAACTCGCTGGGGGTTTGGAGCCTATGTAAATGAATCGGGACCAGAAACCAGTTCCCTAGGAAGCCGTGAACCTTTGATCTCTCTATCCTGTCCTGGAATCCTTTGTGTTAGAGTTTTAGCTTTGATCCTGCCGAATGTCTGTTCTCACCTGAATGTAATATGCATGCCTGTGCTTATCTAAGTATATATACTCCATGTTCACTAAGTAAAGTTACGCCTTGATGAGAACCTTTCTCCTGGCGTCGTGTCTCTTTTCTCTGCCACCCATTGCAGGTTTCCAAATCCTCGGTTCGTGGAACCCCACGCAAGTAGGAGCTGCGGGACGGCATCCTACAGAGAAGGAAAAAAATCTAAAAATTCCTTCCAATGCATTAAAATTGGTATAAAATATGTTTATTTATTTTTCACATTTCATTTTGTATGTTATGGTGTTCTACACACTAAAAAATAAATTGATGAGACATAACATTTCTAATCTGCACTACTTGGAAAAATGTAAAAGAAAAAGTGGATGAACTCTCTCACAGTAAAATTATTAATCAACAACAGACACTTCAAGATGGAAGACAAGTTATTGAATTGATACCCACATGGTTGAAATAATTAGAGGGCATTCGCAAATTACCTTTTGTGTTTTAAAGTACTTACTTAATTTACAGAGAAAATAAGTGTGGCACAGTTTAAAAATGCACAAAATATAAACTTGCATTTAAGATGCATTGAAATGGAACCTATTGCTCATAGAGAATGAGTATACAGAACATAGAGAATCTTAAATGCTATCAAAATGTCAGTTAATCTTGAAAATATGAAAAATATAATTTTTAACTGTTTCTGAGGATTTTGATAATATATTTAGATTATGGACATAGAAACAGTAATTCAAACTATTATAGGATATCCTTCCATAGAATATTTTGTTAAAATATATAACATTTCCAGAAAAAAATCTGTGGGAGAAATACATTCTATTATTTTTATAATTATGTTTATTTATGTATGTTTATAATATGTTGTATTTTATACAACATAGTTTGGTCACATTCATCTTTGCACAATTCTTTCCAGATCTGACCACTTCCTTCTCAATCAACTTTGTATCTTTGTCCTTTTCTTGACCACCAAGGCCAGTTTGTCCTGCCCAAATATTCTTATGTTGTGGCTTTCCATTGAAGTGTGAACAATGTATCCAGGTCTATACCTTGAAAAGAAACAAACCCTTCTTTCCCTGGCATCCAAGAATTGCCAAGAGCTCCTAGGCTAGGGGTGTAACTTTGTGCCTGAGTTTCCTCTGAGTACTGAGATTTGGTCTGGCTTTGGATTTTTCCAGGCTATCAACATTTATTAAAGATTTCAAAACAACAATGTATTATATATACTTGATTGTAGAGGTAAGAGAAATAAACTGTGAAACTATAAATGTTACTACAATGTAACACACAAAGAAACCACCAGAGAACAAGGATACTTAGTAATTTCAAGATTATAATTTATTATATCTTAATAGAGTTCTTTTTTTATTAGATATTTTCTTTATTTACATTTCAAACATTATCCCCTTTCCTGGTTTCCGCTCGGAAAACCCCCTATCTTCTCCCCACTCCCACTGCTCACCACCCCACCCTCTCCTGCTTCCTGGCCCTGGCATTCCCCTACACTGGGGCATAGAGCCTTCACAGGGCCAAGGGCCTCTCCTCCCACTGATGATGGACAAGGCCATCCTCTGCTACATATGCAGCTGGAGCCATGAGTCCCATCATGTGTACTCTTTGGTTGGTGATTTAGTCCCTGGGAGCTCTGGGGTACTGGTTAGTTCATATTATTATTCCTCTTATGGGGCTGCAAACCCCTTCAGCTTCTTGGGTCCTTTCTCTAGCTCCTTCATTGGGAACCCTGTGCTCAGTCCAATGGTTGGCTGCTACCATCCACTTCTGTATTTGTCAGGCACTGGTAGAGCCTCTCAGGATGTACTTTTAATTTCATTTGCTTACAGAAAACACTAGTTTGTGTACTGCACCTTTGAATGCTTGCTTTACTTGCTGGTTCCTTAGAGTATAAATGAAGGGGTTTAACATGGGGACAACAGAGGTATTGAGAATTGCCACACCTTTGGTCAGTGAGGCCTTTTCCTTTGCAGAGGGATTAGCATACATGAATATGCAGCTTCCATAAGAGAGGGAGATGACAATCATGTGAGAGGAACAGGTGGAGAAAGCCTTCTTCCTCTGGCTGGTAGATGGAATTCTTAAAATAGTCCTGATAATGTACATGTAAGATAAAATCACCAATGCCAACGTGAACAGTAGAGCAACCAGAGCAACATAGAAACCAATCACTTCTAGAAACAATGTATCTGAGCAAGACAGTTGCAAGAGGGGGAAAAAGTCACATGCAAAATGATCAATGACATTGGAAGCACAGTAATCCTGCTGGAGCAAAAGCATAAGGGGTGGGAAAACAGTCAGAAACCCAGCCAGCCAGGCGCAGAGCACAAACAAGGTGCAGAGTTTCCTGTTCATGATGGTTGCGTAGTGAAGGGGCTTGCAGATGGCAATGTATCGGTCATACGACATGGCAGTTAGAATGTAAAATTCACACACACCCATGAAGATAAAGAAAAAGAGTTGGGCAGCACAGTTGTTATAGGAAATTGTCTTATTCCGGGTGACAATAGAACCCAGGAATCTAGGGATACATACAGTTGTAAATGAGACTTCCAAGAAAGCAAAATTCCGGAGAAAAAAATACATTGGTGTTTGTAGATGGGAGTCTATGAAGGTCAAAACGATGATAGTCAGGTTTCCAGTGACACTTAATATATATGTGATTAATAAAAAGAGGAAAATCACAATCTGAATGTCAGGGTCATCAGAAAGGCCTAAGAGGATGAATTCTGTAATCTCCGTGTGATTCATATCCTTTCTATTCTCCCCTTCCTGATGCTGCTGCCTCCTCTAATTTCTCTTTTTTAAAGGAATTGAAAGATATGGCTCAGATTAGTATCATTCTAACAAATACAGTTCTAAATTATCTTCTATACTTCATGACAATTAGATATGAGCTTTTATTATCACATAGTTTTAGTGTGTATTTATGAATGCAGTTTAATGGCCTTTTAAGTATAGCAGGAGATGTTGGAAAATTTTTGTATTTTAAGTTATACTACTAGAAGATGGAATATAAAGTCAGTAATTTTTACTTCGTGTCTAATTAGGACAAAGCAATGTTAACATTTGTTTAAGCAATATGAAACATAAATTTTCCTTTTTTAAGTTAATATATAAAGTGGACTTCCTCCTAAAAACACAACTGTTTCTCTCGTGCTGTTGAAAGGTAATAACAGCTCCTGATTCTTTTATATATAAGATATCAGTCAATAACTCTTCTTAGCAAATAATTTAAAAGTTTTATCTACATTTAAGTAATTAATTTATTTTAATAGTAATATTGTGGAATAACTGTTAGAACAAGAGAAAATAATATATATTATATGATTAAGATAGAATTTTTAATATTATCTTATTTAAAAAATGGGGAATATATGCCTTAGATATTGACTTATCTTATAATTCAAACAACATATATAACACTTGATTCTGTCTACAAACTTAGAAATGCATGTACAGTACAAGAAAATTTTCCAGTTGAAATAAAAGAGACATATACTATTCATTTTCATTTTTTTAAAAGACAAAATTGGAAAACATTGTTACTTGCCTTAGGTCTTAGTAGCTCTGTCTCTTGGATTTTCCTACAGCATGTTTTCCATTTGATCATACTTTTTCTTATTTTCGAAGCTTCATGGATAAATAATCTATTTCTTAGCTTTCTTGATCCACACAAGATCACTCATTGTATAGGTCCATTCATCTACAGGGATACACAGATGTACCTAGAGAACCATCCTCATTCATTTTCACCTATTTAGTTAATTCTCAGCTATTCAAACACAACACCAGAGGACATGATGTTCTTTAGATTTTTGTCTGTTAAATACTAAAAGTTGTTGGCTCTTTATTTTATAAGGGTAGGTTTTTGCTCTGAGGAACCGAGTGTAAAGTATGGCTGCTCTGCTGGACACTAGTAACACTCATATTAATCAGACTTTATTTAATTCTTTTTCTTTTTCATGATAACTGAACAGAAATACTTGAAACAAAAATAGATCATTAAAAATTCTCATATATATGGAAGCATACTCCAGCCTTCTATAATCTTAAGTAGCAGTACTTCTTGTACTTATGCAACAAATGCTCCAAGTGTATCTGTTTTTAATTCAAAGGCCTCGGGCCCTTGTGGACAAAATAAAACCCAGGCCATAGCTCTGCTGTCTTGTAGACCATGGGGGATTTCTAGAACTCCTCTTACAATATTTCAGTAACCTCTAACCCTGTTCACCAGTGGGTCTCTCTTGACAGTGTGTTAATTATCGTATCCCAGAGAGCACACAAGTTGTCATCTACTAAATACCTACTGCCATTAATTACAATTGTTTCACATTTTATTCTCATCTAATAATTCATGAATAATAAAAATAACTATGAAATGTGCTTTCTTGAAAACCTGGAACCATTAAACAATTGATATTTAGTTATATTTTCTACACATTTGGTGGCTTACTCTTAGTTTCTTAGGTGTCAGGGTATCATAAAATTAAAAGTTATAATGCTGTGTTAAATATTAACTAAAACACATTGTGCTCACAATGAAATATAAATGGAATTTTACAATATAATTTAATTCTCACTATATTTAATTTCAACATTCATATTTATTGTACATATTAGCCTTTATTATGTTTTAAACAACCTGTTAAAAAGTTTGATAAGAAATATTAAAGAACACTAAGATATCATTTATGTGAAATTCTGGTTAGTTGACTATATTAATTATTCTTTTCCATAAATTTTTTCCCAGATAATTGACAATAAAATATGTGTAACCAGATAATGAAGACATATTGTATTTATTATTTAATAGCTATCATTACTAATGTATAATTTAATAAAATTAATATTAATAAAATAAAAATAAGTGTTATGCGTTATGGCAAAGCAACTAACCATTTCATGTAAAAGTGAGATGGTATATATGATAAAATTTATATTTTATATTATCCAGCTTATTGAAATGTAAGTGACATCTGTATACATTTAAGGTATATAACATATACTTTGATATGGATATATATGCTTGCAATGATAGCAGTTACTCATACAAAAGTATGTTATGGGTGAGATGCAAACTTGAGAATTCCTTAAGTGTGGTACCACACACCACAGTATGTGGTAATGAAGCATTTTGGCAAGGGCAGCTCTATATCACAAGGATTGACATATCTTTATTAACTTAATTCTTGGAAGCAGTAAAAATGTTGTTACTTTTTTTTAACCACAGGAAGACCATTTATATTAGTGCCTCAAATGGTGCCTTTGTCCTTTTCTGTAGGTTAGATTTAGATTTAGAGGCTCATTTTAGCTTTGTTTGTTTTAATTTTCAAGAAGAGTTCAGATAATAAATTTCCGCTTTCATTTCATTTGTGTTTATCACAATGCGACTTCACTGTGTTCATTTATGTGATGACCCATATGCACATAAGTGAATGCAGGCCTAGCTGGGTCTATTCTGATCCGTGCCTTTTTGCCTTCATGCATTGCTATCAATTTTATCTACCCTATTTCTGCTTCTGCTGCTGCTGCTGGTGCCCCCATCCTCCTTTGCTGACATCAGAACTAGCCTCTTTGGCCTTCCAACATAAACTAAAGATAATGGCTCCTCTGCTGCTGGTGGTGGTATCCCCAGCATCCAGCTCTGAATTCCAAGCAGCAACCAATTTCAGTATTCCATGTGAAGATAGCCCTTGTTGGGGCACAGAGACTATATTGTAGAAACCAATCTAATGAATCTTATTTTCAATAAAACAAAAAGAGTAGTTCAGAAAGTGAATGTTAATGTTCCAATAGAGATATATATTTAGAAGTATACTCATTAAAACTCTGTCATTTAATCTATGAGTTTATCACATGGTAGAAAACGGTGATAATGTAACTGTATAGTTCATCATTGGATTCTTTGTAGTCCCAGTTCCAGCCCTCTGCTCAAATTTCAAATTGGATATCCAGTACTTCTTATCTCATTGCCAACACATGTACTTATTTTCTTAGTTTCCATTTGCTTTATACAACATTAGTCATTGATGGAAATAGTTCAGACATAACTTATACGAACATCTCTACTTTAGAGTGGCTTGTGACATTTTTGTGTATCATAATTTCATATTTGTTGCATACTGATACATGGTAAATCTGTCATGAAGAGTGGGTTGCATTTCATATCTTTCTTGTGACCTTCTAAACAGGCAAGAACCCATTTCTAAAAATTTTATCTTTCTATACTTAAATTTGTAATATAAATTTTATCATTATATTGATAATTTGACATAGATTATTGTAGTGGTTTGAATAGAGTTGGCCCAGGGAGTGGCACTACTAGGAGGGTGTGGCCTTGTTGGAATAGGTGTGGCTTTGCCGAAGGAAGCATTGAACTGAGGTTGGGGCCCCCAATGAAAGAGTTGGGGAAGGAGTGAAGGAGCTGAAGGGGATTACAACCCCATAGGAAGAACAGTTGTATCAACTAACCCCTCAAAGCTCCCAGAGGCTAAGCCACCAACCAAAAAGCATACATGGGCTGGTCTGTCCCCCATCCCACCCTCCACATATGTAGCAGAGGACTGTCTCATCTGGCCTCAGTGAGAAAGGATGCACTTAAACCCATAGAAATGTGATGCCCCAGGGAAGGGGGGGTGAGGTGAGAATGGGTGGTTAGGTGGGGGGGCACCCTCTCAGAAGCAAAGAGGAGGTAGGAGGCATGAACTCATGAAGGGGGGACCAGGAAAGGGGGTAACATTTGGAATGTAAATAAAATAGTTAACTAAATAAAACAAAAGATCCAACATACAGCGTAGGAGTGGTATGTTATGCTTGTATTTTGAAAATCCCATGTTTTTGATTCATATATTGATATAAAATAAGCTTGATAATTATTGCATAACTAGTTTTTAGACAATTGAACATCAATACTATGATGTCTTTGTACAGGCTATCTTGAGGCACTGGCATCATTATTTAAGCTTTGCTTCTTTAGAACAGACTATTTTTTTTTCTAGAAGAACATGGTTCAACTCTCATTGTCACTTGCTTTCAATGACTTCATTCAAATTATTTCTAGCTTAATATCCAAATAATCTGTCTAATATTGAATCCTTGAAAAATGAAAACAGTGATTTTATACTTTTAAATAAAACATATTCTGAAAACATCTTCATGCCCTGCTTTTCCAAAATCAAAGAAGTATTAATAATGATCCTTCACATTAATAATGAGCCTTGGTTAAGATATGGAAATTTTATTTAATGGCCAAAGATAAGGCTTGAAGGACCATAGGATGTTCCTACTAAAGACAGAGATGAAAATTTTAAAAATTTTAAATGGTTCCATTTTATTTCCTATGTGTGTGCTCTGTTTTTATTAATAACTTTTGCTGCATATGACCAAAGCATTTCTTAGTACCTCAATAACTTTATAAGAATAATATTTTCAACTTTTTCTATATTTGCTAGTCTTTTAATCAATTAAACCTCATTAAAACTCATTAGAAAAATTGTATAAGCTTTTCTCAACAAATGTATTTCATTCATGCCATATTCTTCTTTCTATTTTATACATTTGAAGCAATGTTCAAAGCTTAAGATAAAACATATGTAAAATTAATGGTTACTTACCTCAGGATGTGGGAAATAGCTCTACATTAAAACTTGCTTATCAGTATTGAAGTATTGCAGGACCTGGGTCAGGACACAAGAATTCTTTTGGATCAATTTCTATCGAAACGAATAAAACAAAGACTCTTCATGAGAGGTCACTGAGTGTTTAGAAGACTTTCTTTATTGGATTTTTTGTTCACTATTTCCACAATTATTTTATATAAATTTTCTTAAAAAATATTAGTCTTACATTATTGATTTCAGTAATAAGGGTATTTAATTGTAGTAATACCAGTATAAATAGAAATAAATAAAGATAGAGATCATTACATCCCATTTAATAACAAATTAATAAATAGTAGTAGTCATTACTATAATGGTTTATGGCAAGTATTTACTCAAAACCTCATGCTTTAAATTCATTAACTTCTATAATTAAACAGAGATGAAAGAAGAAATAACAAAACTGTATATTGAAACACTGTTTATTTGCTATTTAGGATGTTAGATGGTGAGTTTGATTTCCATCAGAGAGAGCGAGAGAAGAGCACAAACAGGCAGTGAAGAGACTTGTGAGACTGGACAAATGGGTTAATATTCTTAAGGTTCAGTTTCTCGGCTTAAAATTGTGGTATAATTACAGGAGATATTTTTAAATTAATTCATTAAATAAATAATTGTTCTCCATAGATGTATGGCTCCCAGGCTCCAAGAATAACTAACAGTATTAATTATTTCCTTTTTATTTCAGTTGGAATTAATTTTCAACTTTACGAGGGTGATTCATAGCACTATGGGTTTTTTAAAGCATTATTTTTCTACTTAGTATAAATGTTTAAACAATAAACTTTTTACTTTTCTTTTTTTTAAGTCGAAGTTCTCTTAACTTATTTGTCAAGAAAAAGGTCAACCAGTTGGTGCATGGAGGGGCCATTTCCACACAGAACTAGACTAGTAGAGTTCAATAGTGATTGCACTGATATGGGAGGGGGTACCAAAGGAGAGGAGGGGAGTCCTTAAAAAGATATAGTTACTCCTATCCCCCACAAACTGGGCACCTGAGGGTATTTTGGTTTGTTTTAATTAAAGAAGAATAAAAGACCAAAAGTAGTTGATGAAGGGATGTGGATAGTCCAGGGAGTAGAAGAGACATTTGTCGATCAGGGTGAAATGATTACCCTACATCTGCTTGGGTCCCCTCAATGACTCTGCTAAGAGCTCAGCCTGCAAAACACATGAACAATTATGAGACCCCTAGGTACTTCAGGCAAGAAGCTGGAGAAGACTAAAAGATTTATCCTCTAAAAAGATGAGAAGTTGTCTAGTTTCTCTGAAAGGGTGCACTGATGCTTGGCTTCCTAGCCTCTTTGTAATCCATGCTTTATTCCTGTTGGTTTCTTCTTGATGCCACCTTTGGAGCAAGTATATGTCATTTGCTCTTAAGAATAATATACCTGGTCCAGCAGCATCTTCATGAAACAGGTTTAAGGTCATCCACAGTTTGTCCCTGAGAACTTGACGTGGTCACCTTGCCCTCCTCCCTGATACTCAGGCAAAAAAGCACTATCTCTGGTACTTTCTCACTTCCTCTGCACTGACAACTTGAGCACCATCATGTCGATGACACCATCAGAAACAACTACATCTGAGGCCATGCTTCCAGAAGCAAAAGAGAGAAAAAGGGAGCCACAGAACTGAGCCATCTTAGCTGCTGCTGGAGAGTCTTCATCTCATTTGCACTTAGAAAAATATGATTATTAACAAATGAAGCATTATTATTCAGAGAAACTTCATGATATGCATTAATTTACATAGCTAGCATTTGTCATATACCTAGCCATTATCAAATATAATCTCTGATAACCCTTTCAAACAGTCCTGCATAGCTGTAACTCAATAAAACATAGACACAAAATAATGTCCTGCTTTTTAATGAAAAGAAATGAACATATTGATATGATAAAACAAGCATATATTCTATAAGCTTCTAACTATATCAAACTGAAAAATAAAGTCTGATGTAATATATTTAGTTTGATTAAATATTAGCTAATGAGTCCATGTTGAAGTTCAAATCTTCCACTCCCTCGGTATGTTTGATATTTCTCCAACTTTCACAGTTTTACTAGCATTCAGAATGCCTGGAATAATGAATATTAGTAATGCCAGTTATCCAATTAAGAGAAACCAACATTTTGAAAAAGCATCTATTCTCACTGTCTCTGAACTAGTTTTCTAATACTGTAAATGTTTCTGCATTGGTTTCCTTAT
>NW_022196910.1:56742647-56748798 GCF_008632895.1 Mastomys coucha | reverse complement strand
TCAACAAGAAGGTCTTTTAAAATTGTTTGATATATTTCTAAATATATTTTATCTACTCACTCTGCAACCTGTGCAAGGGAATAATTTAAACCACCAAAACTTCCATAAAGGGGTAATAAACAAAATACAAAGAGTACAAAATGTAATATACATTTGTATCAAAATTAGAGCTAAAAACTTCAGAGAGAGCAACCAATGAATTTAAGAAGTTTAATGAGTTTAATAAGGTTATAACTCTATGTATGAGTGTCTTTACCAAATATTTTGGAGACAGAGATAGCAAAAATCCATAATCTGAATTAATACCCAAGATTCCACTGTAGTTTTGACTGTATTAAAAGTCAGCATCTCCATTCCTTTTACATTTCCTTCCTTTAAGAAGGTTTTTTCTACCACTTATGTTTCATATGTTCCTGTTCAACCTGTTACTCCACAGCAATGACAGTTTATGTGTCCCTTGCTTTGATTGTGTGTTATTTACATGACTAGTGAAATATGAGAAATCAGTATCTACCTTTAAGAGAACATAATTATATATATACACTCAAGGTTGTTGCTGAAAAAATAAAATAGTACAAAGCCTTACTAAAAGCTGTGAAAAAATATAAAAATAGAGAAAACATTAAATTTTGGTATATTTTAGAATTACACTATCATAACAGGTATTATTGCTCTGCAAATTATGTTATATATTCCTTTAAATGTAATAAAATGTAATTATTGATTAATGTCTTATTACTCACCTTCATGAGCATAAATTTACCCATATTTATGGGAGATTTTACATATAAATACATATATACATATATATCATACATGATATATATATATATATATCCCCATGGAAAATTTCCCATGGATCCATGAAAATTAAAGAAGATGTGGAATAAAATATACTCAGGCAAAGAAAAACATAGAATGAGTGCTTTATAAAACTATTTGCACTGTGGAATAAATTCTCCTCAGAGTTCTAGGTCTGGTCAGAATAACTATGACTAACCGTTTTCTATATTCTAAACCCAACTACAGCTCAACGCAAATAACATAAAACATTGGCTACAATATATACTTTTAGAGTAACTACAAAATAGGGAATATCATGAACTTCAAATTATTTCTAAGTAGAAAAATAAATACATTATATAAGTATAAATATTAGAGAGATTTCTTTAAAATATTTATTTCATAAAATCTTACTATAGCTTTATATTAGTGTCAAAGAAATGATTTTCTAATCAGAATTGTAAAATATTCTAGAATCTGAATCTCAGGCTTATGAATTCCAGTTGAATTCTTCAGAGAAGAATCCAAGAGAAATAGAAGTTTCAGACCATTTCGGGCTATGTACCAGACTGTTACCTTAAAAATGAACCTAACAAACAAGCAAACCAAGAGAGGAATGAGCTAATAGCAGAATTGCAAATCATTGCTTGCATTTAGTATACATGAGTCTAAAAGCAACCATGCTGTAGTATCTCTCAGAATAATAGTAAGGCAAAGTGTTCAGCAGAATAGACAGCTGATAGATAGGGATAGGATGGAGGAGTACAATAAAATTCATTTTGTCTTTATGTCATTACAATATTTGTTCCTCTTAACATGTACCCTCATTTGCTTCTAAAAAGTACTACTTTATGAATTAAATCCTTGAAGGCTTGTTTTACTTGTTCATTTCTCAGTGTATAAATAAAAGGGTTCAGCATGGGAGCAATTGAAGTATTGAGAACAGCCACTCCTTTGGTCAGTGATGCTCTTTCATTTGCAGAAGGTTTGACATACATGAAAATGCAGCTTCCATAAGAGATGGAGATGACAATCATGTGAGAGGAACAGGTGGAGAAAGCCTTCTTCCTCTGACTGGCAGATGGGAACCTCAGAATGGTGCTGATGATGCAGATGTAGGACAAGATCACTAGAGCCAGTGTGAACAGCAGAGTGACAAATGCAAAGTAAAAGCCAATCATCTCTAAACTCCTTGTATCTGAGCAGGAGAGCTGTAGAATGGGGAAGTAGTCACAGGAGAAGTGATCAATGACATTCGAAGCACAGAAGTCCAACTTGAGGACCAACATTAATGGTGGGAAAATGGTCAGGAATCCTGCCAGCCATGAAGTGAGGACAAGGAGGGTGCAGACTCTCTGATTCATGATGAGGGTGTAGTGCAGTGGCTTGCAGATGGCAACATAGCGGTCATAAGACATAGCAGTTAGAAGAAAGAACTCAGACACTCCCATGGAGATGAAGAAATATAACTGAGCCAGACAGTTGTTATAGGAAATGGTCTTGACTTTAGTGATTATTGACTCCAGAAATCTAGGGATTGAAACACTGGTGAATATAATTTCTAAGAAGGAGAAATTCTGGAGAAAGAAATACATAGGAGTCTTTAAATGAGAGTCTAGCAAGATGAGAGTGATGATGCTTAAGTTTCCAGTGACACTTAATATGTAAGCAATGAATAAAAGGATAAAAATCACAACCTGAAGTTCTGGATCATCTGATATGCCCAAGAGCACAAACTCAGTAATCACAGAATGGTTTTTCATGCTGATTTACTGTTAGCAGAATCTATTGATAAAAAAGAAATCAAAGGAGAATACAGGAGAATTGAAAGGTTAAATATTAGTATTACTATATGCAATGAGCTGATAAGAATCTTCCTATAAGATTTTTACCAAGTATCTTCATTCCTACTAAAACCATACAACATACAATTATATATTTATATAAAATAATTTGTATATAAAATAAGTAATTTGTATAATTATATATTCATACATATAATTGTATATACTATAGTTATAATATTCTAAATTAAAAACATGTATTTATGATTTTTGCTTAAAACCACCTTCAAAAATTTTATGTGAAATATATATGTTTAGTCAAAACTGCTATACACCCTTAAATCATGGATTCTTGCAATAAATTTTCATTTATATATATGTGTGTAATTTTTATATTAACTTTTTCAATTTCCTGTGTTTTGTTAAATTATGCTGCTATGTAATGTTAATTTAAAATATAATGCCATTTCCAAACTTCTATAATTTAATGATAGAAAATAATCACATAACCACATCTACCAAGCCCCTTTCCTGTTATAATTACTTTTATTTTGAATAGGTATCAGCTTAAAAATAAATGGCCATGGATTAACACATTTGGCACCATGGAAATAAAGGACTAGATGAGCTTTGCTTGTCAAATAAATAAATAAAGTTTTGTCTAGGATCAAGTGCAGTATTTCTTCTTATCAAGTTGTTAGTCTATAGGAATGAAAACATAAGTCAAGAGATTAACTACAATATAGAGATCAGTAATTATACCTATGACAGTGGGATATGTTCATGTCATTTTTATATTTATTTACTATGATCACTTTGTGCCATCTCTTTAATATTTTTCTGAGTGCAGAAAAGAATGTTTAAAGTACTTTCTAAATCTCAAAGTAAACTATTGCCCATTGTTCTAAGGTCTGATCAGAATATATAAAATTTTCTATAGGATTTACCTTATCTAAAATACAAAGTGCTACACTATACCATCCTGACTTCAGTCCCTCCTAATACTTAACAAACACCAAGGTGTCTGTAAATTATGTTCTCAACCATATTCATTTTATTATTTTCTTTATAGGTCAACACATCATGTGGTAGATATTAGAGCTAATGATTGTTACTATTTATTTCTTACTATTTTATATTCTGTATCTAAGATTGGTCTATATTTAGCTGTTTGTGTGTGTGTGTGCTTGTTATTAATATGCCATAAAACTGACATTAAAAGGCAGAGACTAATACTGTAGCTTGAACAATGATTGAAATATTCTGAAAATGTAAAAATCAATAGTAATAAAGTAATATTCAAAAATCCTTCTACTTTTTCCAAAAAAAGCCTTTGGATGTCAGCAAATATACATTTCTTCACAAGTATGGAATATATGCTTGGTATGACTGATGACACCAGCAAACATGTAATCCTGAATTAGTCTTTATTTACTTAAAAACTAGTTGAAGTATATTCATAATATTCTTCAGAACAAATGTTTGTCATCCAGCTTACCCTGTCTCTACTGCACACAATGTGTCACATAGAAAATCTGTGGGCTGGATTGCTTCTGAGATTTCTGGCAGTTTCATAAATAAAGCATATTTATCTTTAATACTTTTTTATTGTTTCACAGAAACAGACCTAAAACACAAATTCCAAAACTTGCTATGGTGAGCAAATTTAGCAGGAAAACTGCTTCTAGAAACTAGAAGGAGAAACCTTTCAAAGCACTCTACTTAAGTTAACATCAATGCACAAAGATAACAGAAAGTGACCTTTTCCAGCTGGTGCAGAGATCCTGAGAGACTGGACTGGTGAAAGGAAGGAAGCAAGGAGAAGCAGGTTCATAAGATACTGCAGAGTCACAATATGAGGAGACAATGGGAAAACTGTACCAATCGTCTGATAAATCTGACCTGGCTTCCCTTTGGCCAAATTTAATTTTCCTAATAAGCAGATAGACTCAATCTATACAATGAAGGTAATGTATTCTCAATGCCTCTGGGATTTGCTGAATCCAATTCTACAATGATTCTTCTTTGAATGTAGGACACCTAGTTTATTCATTAGTAAATCTCTCCAGGCCAAGAATGAGTAATGAAAATTATAATAATATCTTTAAAATTAGAATTGTACTTCTGCTGCATTTTATTTTGAATTTTGTAATTAATATGTGAGAATCTAGTATCACAGTAGTATGTAGAAATCTTTCAATGTATTTTCTATCAGGTGTTCAATACCCTCAAAACTTCAAATTTACTGGCATAAAAACAGAATATTCTACCAAATATTTTATGTACTAAGCTACTTTTTACTTAATCCATGTTACAAATTTTCCAAAGACAATAGTTATATAATCATGTCACATTAAAAATTCTGTAACTCTCATGTTCTGCTTTTTTTAGTATACTTTTTTAGTATTTTTTTTTTTTTAGTTTGTTTTGGATAGTAATTTGATGCTAATTTCTTTCTCCTGTGAGGGCTGCAAACAAGGAATGAGTCAGCACTCAGGTGATTTCCTGTAAACCTTCTTGCCACCTTAATTTGTAAAATAAAGGCTAGAGCAGTGAAAGGGAAGGTGGAGCTGAAAGTTGTTAAAAGAATGAGGTGTGGGGGGGGCAGAGGAGGAGATGGATGAAAAGTGGAGCAGAAGCACATGGCCTGGAGAAACCACAAGTTATAAGGGGTCTCATAGATGGGGAAGATGGTAGTGTAGTGGTGGATCTGCTCAATCTAGGCGCACAATTTGTATTCATATTATTGAGTTGTGTTTTCTTTGCTGGAGCATATTTGGGTTGGAGATTTACCACAACAACAGTTAGCACTGAATGTTCTTCTGTCACTTTATCAAGGAAAACTTCACCTTTCTATAACTGTTAGGTGGGAAACTTAAGGAGATTTATATGCAATTCATTAATGTAATTTTTTATTAAGAACTGGGAATTTGGCCATTACTAATCACCTCACTGTTATGATGCTGCAGTGCTTCTGCCTTTTTGCACACATGTGACAACTATTGGCACAATATATGTACAATTTTTTTTTTGTCAGAGCCGAAGACTGAACCCAGGGCCTTGTGCTTTGCTAGGCAAGTGCTCTACCACTGAGCTAAATCCCCAACCGATGTACAAATTTTTGATAGATATTTCATTCCCTCCTACAGATTATAAATTCTTTTCTTTACATCCAAATCGACATTGAAGATACTTATGGAAGACCCCTCAGGAGAGGAGACCCTCACTTTAGTCTCAGGATTATACAACCCCCACGAAACTCACGAGAGACCGATCTTGCTGCAGGTTTATTCAGGAAACCAGTGCACTGGGGCCAAGCTTGTAACACACACAGGAGCAGAGAAGTTTGACCCTTAGCTCAAGAAATGTAGGGTATTTAAAGGAAAAAAACACAAACCAGGGAAAGTGAGGGGAATTCCAACCCAAGTTATTCAGTCAGTTAGGGAGGGGAACATATTCATTTTAGGAATGTAATCTTACTGAATCATCTACCAGTTAGCAGGGTGGAGAGCCCCATGAACCAGTTGACCTTCATTCCTAGTTCTGCCCTCATTGTGGATCAGTCAGGAGGGGCAGGTCTCGGG
>NW_022196910.1:56734363-56742366 GCF_008632895.1 Mastomys coucha | reverse complement strand
GTTATAATATGGGATTTTTAAAATGCTAAACAAAACAATGTGCAAAGTATTCATCACAGAGCAGTTCCTCTATACTATGTCCTGGCATATGAATTATAGAACTCCAAAACTTTTTATGTGAGTGCATAACATGAGTAACTGAAGAAAAATGACAAAGCAGTAAGATCACTGGAGGGGATACTAGATGGGTGTACTGGCTGGTTTTGTGTGTCAACTTGACACAGGCTGGAGTTATCACAGAGAAAGGAGCTTCAGCTGGGGAAGTGCCTCCATGAGATCCAGATGTGGGGCATTTTCTTGGTTGGTGATCAAGCTGGGAGAGCCCATTGTGGGTGGTGCCATTACTGGGCTAGTAGTCTTGAGTTCTATAAGAGAACAAGCTGAGCAAACCAGGGGAAGCAAGCCAGTAACAAACATTTGCCCATGGCCTCTGCATTAACTCCTGTATACTGACCTGCTTGAGTTCTAGTTCTGACCTCCTTTGGTGATGAAAAGTAATTTGGAAGTGTAAGCTAAATAAACCCTTTCCTCCCCAACTTGCTTCTTGGTCATGATGATTTTTGCAAGAGTAGAAACCCTGACTGAGACAATGGGTATGTATGATATGAAGAGAAAACAGGCAAAGCATGGATCTAGTTAGGGAAGGTAGAGGGAGATGCAATAAGGAGAAGGGTAGGATAACAGTAAGGCTGGAAAACATAAGGAATCATACTATTAACTATCTACCTAATATCTCCAATGTATATAAGTCTGTGTATATATACACATATGCCAATGACCAGCCTTGGCATGGAGAGGGGTTCTGAGAGAAAGAGTCTCTGGGAACAGAGAGAAACAATGACTTGAACTCAAATTGTGAGTCCAAGCTGATCTCTCTCTCTCTCTCTCTCTCTCTCTCTGACTTCTCTCTCTCTCTCTTTCTCTCTCTCTCTCTCTCTCTCTCTCTCTCTCTCTCTCTCTATCTATCTCTGTGTGTGTGTGTGTGTGTGTTGCTCAGCTCTAGAGAGCTTTTAATATTAAATGAAATGTTCTCATTTGATATTGTTTATCTTTATTATTACATGAACATACATGTATGCACAAATACACAAACATTAATATGTTTGTTTTAGTTATTAATGTATTTGAAAAGTGATATTACTGAATCATACCACAAACCTAGAAGATAAAAACAAGTCAGAGTCAGAAAAAGTCAAGAACAGAATTGACTACAGCCTGTTTGTGTGAATCAGTAGCTCATACCTTAGATTGTATTGCTCATAGCTACAGAGCTAATAACAACATAAATGGTTCTTACTTTGCCTTTGTTTTTATTCTCAATCATTTTCAAGATATATAAAAACAGCTTTCTGGAGATGTTCCATTTAATGTGATTTTAGAACCATAAAATAAGGGCATTGTAACATTACCTGTGGCTCATGAAATCATGAAACTTGGGGTCAAACCAACTACTGCTAAATTAGACCACTATAATTTCTAACTACATTCTAAAAGTTATCTTTTTACCCACAGATAAGTATAACTCTCATTCCTCATCAAAGAAGCTTCTCTTACAGAAAACAGAGACCACTGAAGAAAATTGCAGCTGCAGAGGTCAAAAGACTGTGGGAAGCCTGCCAGAATGGCTACAGCTATCCATCTATAACATAACACCTACACCTAAGGCTCAAGGAACATCATGGAAAACATGGCAGAAAAGTTGTAAGAGTCGGAGGACCAGGGTGTCAGCTGTGATACTATGTCTTCTAAAAATGGCTGCATAAACAAAACTTGTAGAATGACAGTATCTATAGACATGTGAAAATGAGAGGAAAAGACAAAGAACCACAGGAATTAATTTGTTTGAGACTGGGATGTTAAGAGATTGTTGAGATAGGGTAAAATAGCATTTTAAAGATGAGTCCCCCCAACTTACAATCCAATAAAATAGTTGGATCCGAAATGATATGGAAACAAAGAACAAGGATGAACTGAGTGGTTGTACTCATATATTGATGCATCTCTCTCGATAGAACAGTAATAATCAAAGAAAGAGAGCTCATCAGTTTAAGAGAAGGACATAGTGTTTAATGAAGGAAGCATAGGAGATATTGAAGGGAAGAAAGGAAGGGGATAAGTGACATAATTATATTTTTCATAAAATATATTTTTTAAAAAAGTAGAACAGCAGAACTAGGTCATTTTTTAAGAAAAAGTCCAGGCACCAGATGGAAGCAGGAAGGCAATGTATCTGGTACTGGGATAGGCCAGTACCAGGGTCGAGCTCATAACCTTGCAGGCCAGAAGAGTTCGACTCAAAGTTCAAGAAGTGTAGGGTATTTAAAGGAGAAAACAACAAACCACGGGGAGTGAGGGGGAATTCCAACCCAAGGTATTCAGTCAGTTAGGGAGGGGAACATATTCATTTTAGGAATGTAATCTTTATCTACTGGTCAGTACGGTGGAGAGCCGTACAATTGTACTATACAATTAAGTGTGGCTATTTCTTCCCTGTTTCAAATATGGCCATTTTACACTTCCTAGAAATACAACCTATCAACAACCCTCTCTAGGTCCAAAGCCCAGGGAACCAGGTAGACAACTCATAAGAGCTTCTTCAAGCTGAATGGGGACATAGAGATATAAGTGGGGGAAGGAAAAACAGAATAAGTCTTCTAATGTCTGTGTCTTAACTGGATCAGGCTGAAGTTCTCAGGACACCAAGAGTTCAAGCAGGCAAGTTTAGCATGTCTGATGAAGGAATTCACCAAGGTAGTACAGTTCTGCAACATATGAATCTCAAAACAAATTCAGTATCATCAAGATGTATATACAATTTCATTCTCTGGAATCTAGCTTTTTAGAAGGTGTAAATACTTCAAGCATCTTTTCACAAAAACAAAACCTTTAGATCTATCTGGGTGGTATTTGGGTTCTCAGTGCCTCAAAATCTCCAAATAAGAAAATCCCCATTTTTGATATAAAGGACAAGATAAAATTCCTTATTTTACTAATGCTAGGAGTGCACCAGCTGTTCCAGGTGCATTTGACCAATGCATACTAACCTTATAAGGGGTAAGAATTACATAAAGTATCATGAAGACCTGCTTTCCTGGGTCGGCTCATGCCATGTGTTGTCGCTTAACATGACTCCAACCCCGAGTTACCAATTTTAAGCTAATTCTCTGTTATCAATATTATAAGCAAAAAGCTGTTGTCCCCTTTAAGAGCAGCTCATGCAAACACAGCCTCTATCAGCTCTTTTTCAGCTATGCTTAACCCCTGGCCACAGCACAGCACAGCGGCTTATCAGTCTCTGCTGTATAAATTGATACTGTCTTTTAAATACGTTAAGCTAAACCAAAGTTTTAACAATTTTTTTTTCTTCAATCATGAAACACAAAACAACAATCATTTATCTAAACGGCAACCACCACATGGTAAGAAAAGCATAACTCTCAAGGCTGCAATATCCAATCACTACAGTTTACAAGATACCAATTCAATAATTTTTGAACCAGATAATAAAGACACTATTTTAACCCAATTAATCTATTTTGCAAAAACCTATTTTGTTGTTCAGGGGTCCCTAATTGCTGTGACCTGTTCTCTGGCCCCACCTGAACTTGGCCCCTGGGGAGCCCATGCCAGCGGAGCCGAGGTACCTGCCTTGGACTTTAAAGCAACAGCTGCCCCTCCCGCAGATGTGCCTCCTCCAGGGCTCTGTCCCCATATAGAGCTGTGAACTCTGCTCAGTCCCCACTGCTGTAGACCCAGTTAGCCAGGCCTGTCTCCAGGTAGGCCACCATCTAATCCTGCACTTGTCCCATCAACATCTACATTTTTTTGTTGACACTCTCAACACATAAGACAACCCCAAAAACAAAGAATGCCACAAGATGGCCCCAGTTGGGGCCTCCTTGGAAAAGTTCGTGGGATACCTGGGTGAAGCATTGCTGGGCTGAGCACACATGAAGCTGAGTGGCCAGGTCAGAGATGGTGCAGCAAAAGCAGGTCTCAAACTCATCTCCAGCAGCCCACATGGCTTGGTGCAGTGGGTCCGCAGCTGGGCCTTCCCCAGAGCAAGCTCCACAGGCATAACCTTTCTGCCTCAGCTTCTACTAGAGCCCGTGTGTCTGGGGTTGAGGCTGGGGTCACCATCCGGGCGGCCAGCCTGAATGGCAGCTCTTAGGACCCAATGCTGGTGGCAGAGAGCCCCCAACTGAGGCTTTCATCCTCCCAGCTAGAGTAGAGCCCTGGAGAGAGAACTCGGTGGAAAAGGCCCAGGATCTGGATCTGGCTTGGAAAGAACTGGAACTGCAGAGCCTGGGGCTGGGCCCCTACCTCCAATGCTTCGGCAGCTGTGGGACGGATTCCATGTTTGATGACTGCCCTCTTGGGAAACCCGGGACCACGGGATTCCTGCCAACACCAATCTTTATTTCCGGTTCCCCCAAGATCAGCCCAAAGACCCAGTGGCAATGGCCCTAGCTCCAACACCTTCCATCAGTCGACGGGGATGTATGTCGTCAGTCTGAGGTCCAAACACACACACAAAATCAGTTACCACACAAACAACGAAAAGTCAGACAAAGAGTAACAGGGCAAGAACAGCCCAAGTGGAGCGGATCAAAAAGGTCAGATGGCCAGGAAAGTAGACCCACACTCCTCTCGAGGAGCATTAAACTTTCTTCCCTGGCCTCCCATGGGGTTCCTCTAGGCATCCCCGAAGATCCCCAATTTCCACTGGGACGTCTCCCAGGGTAGCAGTCAGTGATCCTGGCATGTCTGCCGATCAGCACCCTTTCCTACTTACGGAGGCCAGGGAGTCACTGACTGCAAATAAACTTCAGAGATAAGCTTTGCTAACCCCTCTTGGGGTGCAACCAGCTACAGAGAATGGGAGGAAGAAACAGATTCAAACAGGCAGGCAGTTCACAGGCAAATTACGAGTAAAAACTTCAAACAGACACAATTGGACAGACAGACTCACCTCCAAGGGGTCTTCAGAGAGTCAAGGGTGGTCATAAATCCCGCAGGCAAGCCCCCAAAAGGAAAGATCCCCGGAGCTTGAAAGAACCTCACTCAAGTCTCGGGATGACATGACCACCCAGTAATTCATGAGAGACCAATCTTGCTGCAAGCACATTTGGGATATTTGGTTTATTTGGGATAGGCCAGTACCAGGGTCGAGCTCATAACCTTGCAGGCCAGAGGAGTTCGACCCAAAGTTCAAGAAGTGTAGGGTATTTAAAGGAGAAAACCACAAACCAGGGGGAGTGAGGGGGAATTCCAACCCAAGGTATTCAGTCAGTTAGGGAGGGGAACATATTCATTTTAGGAATGTAATCTTACTGAATCATCTACCAGTCAGCAGGGTGGAGAGCCTTGTGAACCAGTTGACCTTCATTCCTAGTTCCATCCTCATTGTGGATCAGTCAGGAGGGGCAGGTCTCGGGAACCAGAGCCCTGAGGCTCTGAGTTAGCCAAGTTCCTGGAACCCAGAGCTCTGAACCGGCTGACCTGCATTCTTAGTTCTGTTCAGTCTGCTAGGGGTCATAAAAAACATTTTTATATTTTCTATACCTTTCAGCTAAGCATCAAATCATTCTTTCAGATGTCATGGCATCACATAGACAAAGTACCAGTCAACTCGTTGTACTAAAAATAAAAATTATTTTACTATTTACTTTGTGCCTATGTGTATATTGTGTGTAGCCACCCATATGCCATGTTTTGGGTGCGGATAAGTGACCAGGTTTGGAAGTCAGTTCTTCCACCATGTCAGTATGGGGAATGAACTGACTGCCAGTCTAGATGACAGGTACCTTATTTGTTGAGCCATCTTGAGCCACCAAAATAACAATTTTAATTATGAGTATATGCATCATATTTTTAAATGTAATAAGTTTTAATATTTTAATATTATAGGGCATTGTTTTACATACTATACAGATCTGATTTTTTTCCCCAAACAAGTTACTTAGCCTTAACTTACCTGATATTTTCCTTTATATGCTGATGGAACAATATATGCTTTAAGATGATAGAACTCACAGTTTTGTCAATTGTAGTTTCTAATATAAAATTTGTCATTCATTTTGGGAGGTAGGAATTAAGAAGGAAAATCAATAATTTCCTTCTGTGATTTGAATCTCTTCAAATTCCACTACATTTCCTTTTAAAATTTTATTATTTAGCTGGTATCTCTGGGCTAGTGTCCTGAGCAGACATTGGGCACAAGCTCTGCAGCCAGTTCCTCAACACCCAGAGGAAGCTCCACTCCCAGGTGTTCTGATGTGCCCAGAATCAGAGGTGAGGAGGACCCAACATCAGTCCCAACATTGAGAGTAAAGGGGACCAGCAGGACAAGGCACACAGGAACTCTGCCAGCCCAGTGGCTTTGGTTCCTTCTGGTCTCTCTGGGCTGGTGTCCTGAGCAGACCTTGGGAGCAATCTCTCCAGACAGTCTCACAACATCCAGAGGAAGCTCCACTCACAGGTGCTCTAACAAGCCCAGGATCACAGGATCCTAGAATCACAGGATCACAGAGACAGCTTGACTCTGAGGAGTTCTGATACAACCAGGATCACAGGAAGGACAGGCTCTAGTCAGATTTAGCAAGGGCAGGTAGCACTAGAGATAATCGGATGGCGGTGGGTAAGCATAAGAAAATAAACAACACAAACCAAGGTCACTTGGCATCATCAGAACCCAATTCTCCCACCATAACAAGTCCTGGACACACCATTGCACCGGAAAAGCAAGATTCAGATATAAAATCACTTCTCATGATGATGATACAGGACTTTAAAAAGACATAAATGGCACCCTCAAAGAAATACAGAACACAGGTAAACAGCTAGAAGCTCTTAATGAGGAAACACAAAAATCACTTAAAGAACTACAGGAAAACACAATCAAACAGGTGAAGGAAATGAGCAAAACCATCCAGAATCTAAAGATGGAAATAGAAACAATAAAGAAATCAGAAAGAGAGGCAACATTGGCCACACAAAACCTAGGAGAGAAATCAGGAGTCATAGATGCAAACATCACCAACAGAATACAAGAGATAGAAGAGAGAATCCCAGGGGCAGAAGATACCATAGAAAACATTGACACAACAGTCAAAGAAAATGCAAAAAGCAAAAAGCTCCTAACCCAAAACATCCAGGAAATCCAGAATGCACTGAGAAGACCAAACCTAAGGATAATAGGTATAGAAGAGAGTAAAGACTCCCAATGTAATGGGCTAGTAAAATCTTTAGCAAAATTATAGAAGAAAACTTCCATAACCTAAAGAAAGAGATGCCTATGAACATACAAGAAGCCTACAGAACTTCAAATAGACTGGCTCAGAAAAGAAATTATTCCCATCACATAATAATAAAAACCCCAAATGCACTAAACAAAGAAAGAATTTTAAAAGCAGTAAGAGGAAAAGGTCAAGTAACATATAAAGGCAGGCCTATCAGAATTACACCAGATTTCTCACCGGAGACTATGAAAGCTAGAAGATCCTGGGCAGATGTCATACAGACTCTAAGAGAACACAAATGCCAGCCCAGGCTACTATATCCAGCAAAACTCTCAATTTACCATAGATGGAGAAAACAAGATATTCCATGCCAAAACAAAATTTACACAATATCTTTCCACAAATCCAGCCCTACAAAGGATATAGATGGAAAACATAAGGAGCAAAACTATACCCTAGTAGAAACAAGAAAGTAATCTTTCAACAAATCCACACAAACCTAATTCCACCTCTTCCTGTCACAACAGGAAGTGACAATTACTATTTCTTCATATGAAAATTAATATTAACAACATATCCTAATCGATTGAAATCCAAAAATATGAGGAATTAGAAATTTGTTTATTGTCATCCAATGGTCTCTCTAATTTGGTAATTGGAGAAAAAGGTCTAATATTGTACAATTTATATACACTTTCAGCTTGTTTGTTCATGACAGTGTCTGGCTGTGTACAACATAATGGTCTTGAAATCTTGCTTCTC
>NW_022196910.1:56727535-56734021 GCF_008632895.1 Mastomys coucha | reverse complement strand
ACAGCCTTATTACAATGACATCCAATGTCTAAAAATTGTTCTTATTTTGGGCTTGTACCACAGTAAGAACCAAGATTTTAAAGTCGACTAAATACAAACAAACAAACAAAAAGACTATATATATATATATATATTTATGTTCATTTAAGAAAATACTACTAGTGATCTATTATTTTGAAATATACAGTTAATATGTTTGGAGTTATTTTAAATTTATATTGAGAAAAGTATATGTATTTTCAGTATTGCTGTAGATGAGCATCTACAGGAGACTTAAATTGATTGTCGTTTTATATCAAACACCTTTTAAATTTTTTATATTTTTATTGTTATAATATTTTATAAATTTTAAGGAATATGACAAAAAAGATATTGTATGTATTGAAGGGGGTGGTCTGTGGGAGTAGTCGGGTACAAAAGGGAAACAAGAATGTGATTTAATTCTATGTACTTAAAATATGTTTTTAAATGTTAACAAATTCAGATAAATTGAAATCATGTAACTTTTCTCTTCATAATGCCATAAAAATTAAAAAGAATAAAAAAATTATTTTATTTGTTTACATTCCAGTTGTTCTCCCTCTGTGTCCCTCCCTCCCACAGTTCCTCATCCCATTCCACCTTCCCCTTGCCTCCAGAAGGGTTTCCCACCCACCAGGTCTCCTCCATCCCTGGGGTCTCAAGGTCTCTCCAGGATTAAGGTCATCTTCTCCCACTGAGGCCAGACCAGTTAGACCTCTGCTACATATGTGCCAGGGGCCTCAGATCAGCTCATGTATGCTCTGGGAGCTTCCTGGGATCTGGGTTAGTAGAGACTGCTGGTCTTCCTATGGAGTTGTTCTCCCTTTAAGCTTCTCCAATCCTTCTCCTAATTCAACTTTTTTCAGCAAAATTTATGATATTCTGTCTCTTACTGTGTGGCAATCATCAAAAATAATGCAATGCAAATCATAATGGTAGTATTTTTAGTATGAAGACATTTATCCATGAAATTGGGAAAATTTTTATTGTCCACAGTTCTTACACAACACACACAATCTGCTTAGTTGTGTTTTTAGATATTTTTAATGTTCTAAGTATAATATATTAAATGGTTAGTTTAACAAATAAAATCTTAATAGTGTTCCATTGTTATGACAAAATAGTTGAGGAAATGCTTTGAAGGAAGAAGAATTTATTTTGGCTGAAGCTTTTATCTATGATCCCCACTGTTATGCTTTTAGAGTTAGATGCCATGAAGGAACATGGCAGCTCAATTTATGGCAATGAGAAAGGAGATGTCTTGAGGGGAATGGTATGGGAAGAACACAAACTTTAAAAAAATCACATTGCTAGTGTTTCCTTCATCCAATCATGCTGCGTGTTTTTATGACCTGTGAAGTCAGCACCAAAGGATAGAATAGCTGCCTGCCAGCAAGGCCGTTCATAGACAAAAGCCCGAGCAGCAAATGCAGCATTCTTAGAAACTTCATACCCACACTGTAACACTGACTTTACATAAAAAGAAACCTTTCTTTGTTTTGAGGTTATATTTTATAGAAAAGTAGATCATCTATATAACAAATCAAATTATACTTTGTTTCAAAATAGATCAAAAGGTGAGAAGGAAAAGTTATCTTTGTAGCAAACACATATATACTAAGAATATATTGCATGGATGACTACATACTATATATGCATATATATGTAAGGTTTGGAAAAGTGTCAACAGAGTATACATCCAGCTACAAATGTACATATTAGATACATGTTGTTTGGCTACTGATATTGACAAGGGAACTTTTTCTTAGTGAAATTACAAAGTACAAAATAAACTCAAACAATTTTTGTTTATTCACTTTCATTTATATATGTATGTATATAGACATATATATATGAATATATGTACCTTCTCCATATGTGTGTGTGTGTGTGTGTGTGTGTGTGTGTGTGTGTGTGTGTATTGGGGGGCGACCATGGGATTGCTACATAAAAGGTTCATTGAACACATAGCTCATGTGTATTTTATGAATGACTCATTACTTATTAGTAACTAAATTACATGAATGTATCATACTGTTGTGAAGAACAAGCGTATTGCTTGCTTTTAAGTGAACTAACTGCTTGCTTTTAAGTGAACTAAAATGTGATGAAATGTTTCATTTAATTTCATGTCATTTAAAGTTGCATCCTAGAAGAGTTACCCAGTCATAAGGAAAACATGTGAAAACTGCCAAATGCATTTCCAGTACATATTGAGTAAAATACATGAATGTTTACAAAGTGCCTTTCACATTTCTGGGGATAAATTTTCTAGGATAAAACTCACACTGTAATTTTATATGTATAATAATTACAACTTAAGAAGCTGCTATTATGAAATATCACAAGAATGTTCTATCAGAAAGACCTAAGAAGATAGTTGTTGAATAAAACATGCAATAGTGAGATAGGCTGGTAAGCTGTTAACAAAAATGAAAGAAGAAACAAGAACCACACTGATACAACTGTGTCATTGACACATTTAATTTATTAATTTAATTTATTCACAATCCACATAATTTCATTTACTTGTGAAAGATACTATCTTCCTTGCCATGTTAAAAAAGGCTTGCTTGACTTGCTGATTCCTCAGGCTATAAATGAAGGGGTTTAGCATAGGGGCTACTGAGGTATTTAGTATTGCAACTCCCTTGGTCAATGATGCCCTATCTGCTGCTGAGGGTTTAATATACATAAAAATGCAGCTGCCATAAGAGATGAAGATGACAATAATGTGGGAAGAACATGTGGAAAAGGCCTTTGTCCTCTGACTTGCAGAAGGAATCTTCACAATTGTTCTGATGATGTATGTGTAGGACCAAAATATTAATGTCAAAGTGAACATTAGGGTAAAGACAGCACAGGAAAACCCCATCCTCTCCAGCAACTTTGTGTCTGAACAGGAAAGTTGAAGCAAGGGGAAATAATCACAGTTAAAGTGATCAATGATATTGGACGCACAATAATCAAGCTGTAGAAGCAACATCAGTGCAGGGAAGATGATTAGGAAAGAAACCAGCCAGGAGGCAAAGACCAGCATTGTGCAAACCTTGTGACTCATGATCATCAGGTAATGCAGGGGCTTACAAATGGCAACATAACGGTCATAGGACATGGCTGCTAGAAGGTAAAATTCAGTGCCTCCAAATAGAATAATGAAAAATAACTGAGCTATGCAGTTGTTGAAGGAAATGCTTTTATCCCCTGAGATAATGGTGCCCAAGAACCTTGGTATACAGACAGTTGTGAAGGCCACTTCTAATGTTGCAAAATTCCTGAGGAAGAAATACATGGGAGTCTGGAGGTGAGAATCCAGCAAGGTGAGAGTGATGATGGTCAGGTTCCCCATGATGCTGAGTGTGTAGGTGACGAAAAGAAAGATGAAGATCACAACCTGGAGCTTTGGGTCATCTGACAATCCCAGAAGAATAAACTCTGTGGTTTCAGTATTGTTCCTCATTCGGAATCCACTTTTTAAAGAAACCTTAGCCAGACATACTAACAAAAAAACAAATAACCAATTTGAACTATAGAGTAATAAATAGGTCTCAGTACTGAGCTAGAATTTTGCAGAAATAAACTTTCTCTACATCCAGAAGTGTTGGAAGCTGAACAATAATAGCAATGGTCCATTAATTCCTCCCATTTTGTATTGAAAAACCTTTGTTGAAAGAAAAATTTAAACTAAATTAATTGCTAAACACAACATGAGATACAAATTACTTCAACCCATATATACTGGGTATTGTGGAAAAATAACTCTGAAGCATCTATGGAGAGAAAAAGAACTGTTTTGGGGCATGTAAATTAATACAGTCAATATGGAGAATTATAAAGCATCTTTCCAGTGCTTTCTTTGGAACTATTGCATGATTCAGTGATATCACCACTGAAAAATATATACAAGGGAAAGTATATTCAAATAGATAGGAAATATTAACACTTCCATGTTATTGTGACACTGTTCTAATAACTTCAATATGGAATCAATATTTTGATACATCAACAGATAACACGCTATGAAATCTTTTTCTCAGCCAGAGAAATGACTGAAATCATAGAATTTGAAGCAAAATACCTATAACTGAAAAACATTATGTTGAACAAAATAAGACAAACACAGAAAGACACGTACCATATATTTCACTCATATTTGAAAAGTTTGAAATGCTCACCCAAAATTCCAAATTTTTAATAAAAAACTTAAAGGGTTTGGGCTTGACTCGGCAAAAGTATAAAAGAACAATGTTTGGACATGATGAATGTTTGCTACATTTATGTAGAAACCATGTAATTTCTCTAACATGTAGAATAAATGTGAATGAACAATAAAAATACAAAGTAAAGAAAATAAAATTGATAGACGTCATACAGCCTGAAGTGGTAAGACAGGTGTTGTGGGTAGAATTCTGGACCCAGATACCTTGTATCTTTTAGAGGTGCCTCCAAATTATTGTCACAAATAAGACCACCTTTGTGTCATTGCTCCAATCTCTTTGCGAATTTTCCTACATATAAACATTTAATTGTATTAAGAATTACAAAAAGAATGAGATATGCCCAAACCACTTCCCCTCAATAGTCTTTAATTTCTTTTTCATTTTTCATTTTGATTATATTTCTGTCATACAACACATCCTGGCAGGAATGTCCCCTCCCTTCCCTCCTTCTAGTCGCCTCCTCCCCCACACACATACACACATACCTTCTTGCCCAGATCCATTGCTCCTCCTTTTCCCTTCCAAAAAAGAGCAGGCCTCCCAGTGATATCAGCTGAACTGAGCATAACAAAATACAATAAGACTTGGCATATACTTTCATATCAATGCTGGACAAAGCAACCCAGCAGGAAGAAAAATGTCCCACAAGCAGGCAAAAGAATCAAAGACAACCCTATTTCCATTGTTAGGAGTCCAACAAAAACCCCAACCTAAATAACCACAGCATGTATGCAGAGATCCTGGTGCAAACCCATGCAGACTCCACGATGGCTGCTTCAGTACCTGTGAGTCTCTATTTGCCCTGCTTAGTTGATTCTGTGGACCATGTTCTCCTGATGTCCCTAACCCCTCATGGGTCCTACAACCTTTCCCCTTTTCCTGCAGGGTTCATCAAGCTCTGTTTAATGTTTGGCTGTGGGTCTTTGTATCTGCTTCCATTAACAGAAGCCTTTCTGATAATGATTGGGCTAGACATCAATCCTATGACTATAGCAGATTATCATTAGGAATCTTTCTATTGACTTTTTTTTTAACCAATCTTGATTGGTTCTACACTAGGTCTCTGAGCCATTTAGCTTCTAAATGTTGGTCATCTACACAATGTTGGACATGGGCTCTCTCTCTCATAATACGGGCATCAGGTTAGACCAGTCATTGCTTGGCCACTTCCACCATTGACCCAGTGCATCTTGAAGATAGGGAAGGTTGTATGTTGTAGATTTTGTGGTGGGGTTGGTGACACATACCCATCACTAGAATCCTAGCCTGGTTACAGAAGATGGCTGCTTCAGGCTCCATATCTTCAATTACTAGAAGTCCTAACTAAGGTGAATCTCATAGGTTCCAGGAACTTTCTACTGCTTCCATACTGCCCTCTAAATGCCCATAGATTTCAGTGGTCTCTCCCTGTACTCTTTCCCTCCTTCTCTCTCTCCCTAACATGATCCCTTATTTTCCCATCTTCACTCACACTAGCCTACCCACAAACTCTATTATTTCCCTATCCCAGGAAGATCCATGTGTTCCCCCAGCCTAGACCTCTCCTCTTAGTCTAATTTATCTAGATCTGAGGATTGCAGTGTGATTATCCTATACTTAACAGCTAATATCCAACTAAAATTGAGTACATATCAAGTTTGTCTTCAGCTCTATATGGGATACAGGACTTATCCAAAATATATAAATAACTTAAGAAAATAGACATCAACTACCACAATAATCCAATTAAAAATGGGGTATAGACTTCTCAACAGAGACTCTAAAAGACAGAAGAGCCTGGGCAAATGCCTTACAGTCTCTAAGAGACCAGAGATGTCAGCCCAACCTTCTATACCCCCCAAAACTTTCAATAACCATAGATATACAAACAATATATTCTGTGACAAAATCAAATTTAAATAATATCTATTTAGGAAACCAGCCCTAAAGTAGATATTAAAAGGAAAATTCCAACCAAAGGAGGTTAATACATGCAAGGAAACACAGAAAAGAGATATTTCCAAACAAAACCAAAAGAAGGGAAGCACACACACATGCATGCACTCACACACACATACACGCACACATACACACACACATACACACATGAACAAATACACACACATGCACACACTCACACACACATACACACATACATACACATGCATGTACTCACACACACACACACATACACACAAACACACACACATACACTCACACACACATACACACACGAACAAACACACACACATGCACGCACTCACAC
>NW_022196910.1:56719889-56727100 GCF_008632895.1 Mastomys coucha | reverse complement strand
CACTCACACACACATACACACACGAACAAATACACACACATGCACGCACTCACACACACATACACACACATGCGTGCACTCACACACACACACATACACATGTACACACACACATACACTCACACACACATACACACACGATCAAATACACACACATGCATGCACTCACACACACACACACAAACAAATACACACACATGCATGCACTCACACACACATACACACACGAACAAATACACACACATGCACGCACTCACACACACACACACACATGAACAAATACACACAATACCAACAACAATCTCAAAATAACATAATTAAGTCATTGATTATTAATATCTCTCAACTCAATGGATTCAATTCCCCCCAAAAAAGACACAGGCTAATTGATTGGATGTGAAAACAGGATCCATCAATCTGCTGCATATAAGAAACATACCTCAGCATCAAAGATAGATATTACCTCAGAGTAAAGGGCTAGAAAAAGATTTCCCAAGAAACAGACCCAAGAAGCAAGCTGGAGTAGCCATTCTAATATCTAATAAAATAGACTTTCAACCAAAATTAGTCAATGGTGATGAGGAAGTGTGGGGCAGTGAGCAGTTCTGACAGCTGGAGACCAATAGAGCAGAGCTGCCTTAGAACCCCAGAGACTCACTGTGCATATGCTCAGAAGGGACGGTAGGCATTTGGTGATTTGCTCCTGACACCAATGGCTCAGATTTCAGCCCAGACCCCTCACAGCTGCCCCTGCAGGAGATGTGTGCTCTATCAGGCAGACACTGCCTCAAACTCCCAGCATTCTAGCTGGACCTTACACACAGTCATCTGACCACAAGCCAGGCATGCCACGCCCCATACATTAAAAGAGGTGGTTTGCCCCCTCCTCACTCTCTTATTCTACTCTTACTCTTACCTTTACCCTTCCTCTCTAAGTCTTGCTCTCTCTCTTTCTACCTCTCTCTCTCTCTCTCTCTCTCTCTCTCTCTCTCTCTCTCTCTCTCTCTCTCTCTCTCTCTCTCTCTCTCTCTCCTCTCTGCTCTTTGTTTTCTTTTCTGCCTTTCTCTCTCTCCTTCCTCTTTTTTCCTTCTCTCTACTTAACCAGCATATCCTTCCTACAATAAAATAACTCATTCATACATTGCCTCCTTTTTAATAAAGGTGCCATGCAGGAAACAGGTCAGCCCCGGAGGAGAGAGAGAGACCTGGGCCTCAGCACCAGGCCCCCTAGCCCCAGGGAGAGAGAGAGCCTCAGCCAGGCAGGCAGGACTTCAGCCCAGGCCCCCTGCTTTTTAGGACAACAAGGAAGGACACTTAATACTCATCACAGGGAAAACTCACCAAGAAGCTGTCTCAATTCTAAATAGCTAGGCCCCAAATGCAAGGCCACCCTCATTCACAAAAGAAACATTACTAAAGCTTAAATCACATATTAAACACCACACGTTAATATTAGAAGACTTCAATACCTTACAGAAACTAAACAGAAGAATAATGAGACTAACTTAGGTTATGAATCAACTGGACCTAACAGATATATATATAGAACATTTCACCCAAACACAGAGAATATACTTTCTTCTCAGCACCTCACAGAACATTTTCCAAAATTGACCTATACTCAGTCACAAACCAAATCTCAACAGATACAAGTAAATTGAGATAGCCCTCTGTACCTTATCCGACAACCATAGATTAAAAGCTGAACTTCAAAAACAACAACAAGCCTACAAACTCATGGAAGCTGAACAACTGTCTACTCAATTACCACTGGGTCAAGGAAGAAATTAAGAAAGGAATTGCTTTCTATAATGAAATGAAAAACAATACCAACATACTCAAATTTATGGGACAAAATGAAAATAGTGCTAAAAGGAAAGTTCATAACACTAAATGCCTTCATAAAGAAATTAGAGATAGGGTTTCCATTGCTGTAAAGAGACACCATGATGAAGGCCACTCTTATAAAAAAACATTTGATTGTGACTGGCCTACTGGTTCTGAGGTTCAGTCTATAATCATCATGCAGAAAGCACAGCAGCATCCAGGCAGGCATAGCACTGGAGGAGCTAAGAGTTCTCCATCTTGATCCAACTGCATCTAGGAGAAGACTGAATCTCCCAGGCAGCTAGTAGAAAGTTCCCAAAGCCCACCTCCACAGTGACACACTTCCTCTAACAAGGCCAGACCTCCTAATAGTACCACTCTCTGGGCCAAGCATATTCAAACCAACACACCAAACTTACAAGGTAGAGAGAGAATAGTCAAAGTAAAAAATTCAGAAATGAAAAGTGAGCAAAACAGCAGACATTGAGAAAATCCAAAGAATCATTCAGTCTTACTTCAAAAGCTTGTACTCCATAAAATTTCAAATTTAAGTGAAATGGAAAATTTAAGTGAAATGTACTATTTTCTTGATAGATTCATCTTACCAGAGTTAAATCAAGATCAGGTAAACAATGTAAATAGACATATAACCTTAAAGGAAATAGAAACAAGAGTTAAAAGTTTCCTAACAAGAGTTGGTGGAAGATTAAAGGACCCAAACATGACTGGGACTCTATAGGAAAACCAAGAGAGTCAACTAACCTGGACCCCTTGAGGACTCTCAGAGACTAAACCATCAACCAAAGAGTAAGCACGGGCTGGATCTAGACCCGCTGCACATGTGTAACATATGAGAAGCTTGATCTTCATATAGGTTCCCCAACAAAAGGAACAGAGGATGTCCCTGAAGCTGTTACCTGCCTACCTATTCCCCTAACTGGGCCACCTTGTGTGGTTTCAGTGGGCGAGGATACCCTTAGTCCTGCAGTGACTTGATGTACAGGGGGTTTGGTGGGGGTAAAGATATGATACCTAGAGATGGGACTCCCCCTTCTCAAAGGAGAAGGGGAGGGAGGAATAAGGGAAGAATCTGTGTAAGGGGTACTGGAAGGAGTGGGGGCTGATACTGGGATAAATGAAAAATTAAATTTAATTAAAAATTTTAAAACAAAGTCTCCCAACCAGAGAAAGCCCAGGACAAGATGGAAAATTCTACTGAACTTTCAAAGAGCTAATACCAGTATTCCTCAAACTATCCCACTTGTACAACACATTAATTCCTATAGTCAGTACATATTGATACAATCTGAATACTTCTAGTAAACACACTCTCTCTAAAACACAATCTACACAGACTTTGATTAAACCACAGACACACATAGAATTTCCTTATTTTTAATCTATGAATAAATTGATATGATAAGAAACATTTTAAAAGTCTTGAGCATTTAAGTAACAAATCACTTAGAAACTTAGAATTTCCTCACTGTCTTTATGCTTACCTTGCCTCTGGTTCTAAAAATGTTTACAGGCTCTGGAAATGGCCGTAACGCATTGAAGACATCAAAGAATGCTAGTGGTATAGTCCAGGGAAATCAGAATTTTAAAAACACTCCATTCTCTCTTTGCTAAATTAACTTATACAATTTAAAAATGTCTGCCTTAATTAAACCATTTTATCAAGAGTAGATATATTTCATTGATTACAAAGAGTAAGGATCAAGAAATACAATGTAAAAAAATTTTATGTGCTTGAAAACCATAAAAATGATAGCATCTGTTAACAAATGTTTTATCTATAATCTCTGTAACCAGCTCCAGGGACTAATTCAGAGTCATAATTGCTAGAAGTGGAATGTGCATAAAACACAAAGGAATATCAACTGCAACAGATATTAGTGCTGAAATTGGATAAGGAGCCTTGAGGGAGAGTATCCAGTGACACAAAAGAGAAAATTAATCAAGGAAATAATAACATGACAATTTAAAAGTGTTTTCCCTTTTGGCATTATCATTTTTGAAATAACTGTAGCAAGTGAATACAAAATATCAATTTTATTAACTTTTGAGCATATCTTACAGCATGTTTTGACCATATTCACCCTATCTTCCAAATCCTAGAGCCACCCTCTCTTCCCTATCCAGCCAACTTTGTGCTCTCTGTTTTTCCACATCAAATCTAATTTGTGCCATCCATGTAATCTTGGATGTATAGTGTTCTTCTGCAATATGCTTGACTTACCACAGCTAGTCCAATTAAAGAAAGCTTCCTCTCTCAGAAGTTATCAATTGCCATAAGTTCCTCTGCTAGGAATGAGACTTCTTGCCCATATCCCTTCTCTTAGCTGTTATTTGGTCTGGCTAGATTTTGAGCAGGACATGTGAATGCCACCACAGTTAGTATGAGTAGTACAGCCACCCATGGATCTTGCAGTTTTTCTGCCCAATATTGACTCTCAGTGTGGATATCTGCTAATGTGTTATGTTTTCCAGATTGTGAATCTCCTACAAAGAATATGTGCATTCTCGGCAACATTATCTTCAGTAAGCTTTCCTGGATCAGTGTTTATTGCCATGGTACTACTTATGCCTTGTCTTTTCCTCCCTGATGATATTATTATTTAATAGCAATGCTATTGAAATTTTTCTTATTTTTACTGATCCCCATTATAATTTATAGCATGGTCTTCATTCTCTTCCTTAATAATATTATTATAAATATATTGAGTGATAAGTATTGAGATAGATATATTGTTATATGTATTTATATTATAGAGAGGTGAATAAGATAGTTATTTTTATATATAAATGTATTTATTTATTTATCTTTTAAGCTTTTATTTATTTTTTTCATTAGATATTTTCTTTATTTACATGTCAGATGATTTCTCCTTTCCAGTTTCCCCTCCAAAAAGCAAACAAACAAACAAATGAAAACAACAAGAACAAACCCCTGTTTGCCTCCCCCATCCCCATGCTTGCCATTCCACCCTCTCACACTTATTGGCCTGGCATTCTCCTACACTGGGGCACAGAATCTTCACAGGGCCAAGGGCCTCACCTCCCATTGATAATCAACTTTGTAATCCTCTACTATACACATGCTGCCAGAGCAATCAGTCCCACCATGTGTACTCCTTGGTTGGTGGTTGAGTCCCTGGGAACTCTGAGGGTCCTAGTTACTTCATATTGTTCTTCGTCCTGAAGGGCTACAAACCCTTCAGCTCCTTTGGTCCTTTCTCTAACTCCTTCATTGGGGACCCTGTACTCAGTTCAATGGATGGCTGTGAGCCTCTACATCTGTGTTAGTCAGGTACTGTCAGAGCCTCTCAGGAGACAGCTATATCAGTCTGGCTTGTCCTTCCTTCAGTCTCTGCTTCATAGTTAGTCTCTGCAACTCCTTCGGTGGGTATTTTGTTCCCCCTTTTAAGAAGGAATGAAATGTCCACATTTTGGTCTTCCTTCTTGAGTTTCTTGTGGTTGGTGGGTTGTTCTTCCTGTATTCCAAACTTCTGAGCTAATAACCACTTATCAGAGAGTACATACCATATATGTTCTTTTGTGATTGGGTTGCCTCATTCAGGATGAGATTCTCCAGATCCATCCATTTTCCTAAGAATTTCATACTTTAATTGTTTTTAATAGCTGAGTAGTACTCCATTGTGTAGATGTACCACATTTTCTGTATCCATTCCTCTGTTGAGGGACATCTGGGTTGTTTCCAGTTTCTGGCTATTATAAATAAGGCTGCTATGAACATGGTGGAGCATGTGTCCTTATTACATGTTGGAGCATCTTCTGGGTATATGCCCAGGAGTGGTATAGCTGGGTCTTCCATTAGAACTATGCCCAATTTCCGGAGGAACCACCAAACTGATTTCCAGAGTGGTTGTACTAGCTTGCAATCCCACGAGCAATGAAGGAGTGTTCCTCTTTCTCTGCAACCTCTCCAGCATCTGCTGTCACCTGAGTTTTTTATCCTACCCAATCTGACAGGTGTGAGGTGGAATCTCAGAGTTGTTTTGATTTGCATTCCCTAATGAATAAGGATGTTTGTTACCGTCCAGCAGTAACAATAGAGAAGGGTTATTTTGGAATATGGAGTCAGGAGAAAATAGGCTAGCCATAATTAATCTTACCCACAAGGGAGGCACCAAAAATTAGACATCATTAGGAGGTATGGTCACCCAGCCATGTTGAATTTAATGATTCTTTGTTACAAGCCAATAGGTAGAATAGGTGAGGCAAAACCCCTCCCCCAATTTCATCTGCATGCCGGCCCAATCAGCGGCTTCTTTGGTCTCTGTAGCGGCTGGACATCCGATGTAACTGGAACCAGGAGCAAGGCATGGCAAATAGCAGGAGGTGGGCAGAGAGGTATGGTTATAAGAGGCAGCCCTCAAGCCAGGAGGGTTACAGATGTTGAATATTTCTTTAGGAGCTTCACAGCCATTTGGTATTCATCAGTTGAGAATTCTTTGTTTAGCTCTGTATCCCATTTTTTAATAGGGTTATTTGGCCTCTGGAGTCTAACTTCTTGAGTTCTTTGTATACATTGGATATTAGCCCTCTATCAGATATAGCATTGGTAAAGATCTTTTCCAAATTTGTTGGTTGCCATTTTGTCCTATTGACAGTGTCTTTTTCCTTACAGAAGCTTTATAACATTATGAGGTCCCATTTGTCAATTCTTGATCTTAGAGCATAAGCTATTGGCGTTCTCTTCATGAAGTTTTCCCCTGTGCCTTTTTGCTCGAGGTTCTTACTCACTTTCTTTTCTATTAGTTTCAATGTACCTGGTTTGATGAGGAGGTGCCTGATCCACTTGGACTTGAGCTTTGTACAATGGATAGGAATGGATTGACTTGCATTTTTCTACATGCTAAGCGTCAATTGAGCCAGCACCATCTGTTGAAAATGCTGTCTTTTTTCCACTGTTTTAGCTCCTTTGTCAAAGATCAGGTGACCATAGGTGTGTGGGTTCATTTCTGGGTCTTCAGTTCTGTTCCATTGATCTACCTGCCTGTCACTGTAACAATACCATGCAGTTTTTAATCACAATTGCTCTGTAGTACAGCTTAAGGTCCAGGATTGTGATTCCACCAGAGGTTCATTTATTGTAGAGAATACTTTTGGCTGTCCTGGGTTTTTGTTGTTCCAGATGAATATGCAAATTGCTCTATCTATGTCTGTGAAGAATTGAGTTGGAATTTTGATGGGGATTGCATTGAATCTTTAGATTGCCTTCAGTAAATGGGCATTTTTACTACATTAATCCTGCCAATACATGAGCATGGGAGATCTTTCCATCTTATAAGATCTTCTTCAATTTCCTTCTTCAGAGACTTGAAGTTCCTGTCAAACAGATCTTTTACTTGCTTAGT
>NW_022196910.1:56718761-56719863 GCF_008632895.1 Mastomys coucha | reverse complement strand
ATCAGGTTTAGGAGCTCTGGTGGAATTTTTGGGGTCACTTAAGTATACTATCATATCATCAGCAAATACTTATAATTTGACTTCTTCCTTTCCAATTCATATCCCTTTGATCTCCATTTGTTGTCTAATTTCTCTGGCTAGGACTTCGAGTACAATATTGAATAGGTAGGGAGAGAATGGGCAGCCTTGTCTAGTCCCTGATTTTAGTGGGATTGCTTCAAGTTTCTCTCCCTTTAGTTTTATGTTAGCTACTGGTTTTCTGTATATTGCTTTTTCTATGTTTAAGCATGGGCCTTGAATTCCTGATATTTCCAAGACTTTTATCATGAAGCGGTGTTGGATTTTTGTCAAATGCTTTCTCAGCATCTAATGAGATGATCATATTTTTTTTTTCTTTGAGCTTGTTTATGTAGTGCATTATGTTGATGGATTTCCATATATTGAACCATCCCTGCATCCCTGGGATGAAGCCTACTTGATCATGGTGGATGATCATTTTGATGTGTTCTTTGATTTGGTTTGCAAGAATTTTATTGAGTATCTTTGCATCAATATTCATAAGGGAAATTGGTCTGAAGTTTTCTTTCTTCATTAGGTCTTTGTGTGGTTTAGGTATAAGAGTAATTGTGTCTTCATCGAATGAATTGGGTAGAGTGCCTTCAGTTTCTATTTTGTGGAATAGTTTGAGGAGTATTGGAATTAGGTCTTCTTTGAAGGTTTGATAACCTTCAAAGCACTAAACCCATCTGGTCCTGGGCTTTTTTTTTTGGTTGGGAGACTATTGATGACTATTTTTATTTCATGAGCAGATATCAGACTGTTTAGATCTTTGATCTGATCTTGATTTAACTTTGGTATCTGGTATCTGTCTAGGAAATTGTCCATTTCATTCAGGTTTTCCAGTTTTTTGAGTATAGGCTTTTGTAGTAGGATCTCATGATTTTTTTGGATTTCCTCAGTGTCTGTTGTTATGTCTCCCTTTTCATTTCTGATCTTGTTAATTAGAATACTATCTCTGTGCCCTCTAGTCTGGATAATGGTTTATCTATTTTGTTGATTTTCTCAAAGAACCAGCTCCTGGTTTGGTTGATTCTTTGTATAG
>NW_022196910.1:56717402-56718032 GCF_008632895.1 Mastomys coucha | reverse complement strand
CCACTACTATTGTGTGTGGTATAATGTGTGCTTTGAGCTTTAGTAAAGTTTCTTTTATGAATGTAGATACACTTTGATTTGGAGCATAGAGCTTCAGAATTGAGAATTCATCTTGGTAGATCAAACCTTTGATGAATATGAGGTGTCCCTCCTTATCTTTTATGATCACTTTAGGGTAAAAGTCGATTTTGTGCGAAGTTAGAATGGCTACTCCAGCTTTTTTCTTGTAACCATTGGCTTGGAGAATTGTTTTCTCACGTTTTATTCTGAGGTAGTGTCTGTCTTCGTCACTGGGGTGAGTTTCCTGTATGCAAAAAAATGTTGGGTCCTGTCTACATACCCAATCTGATAGTCTATGTATTTTTTTGGGGAATTGAGTCCATTGATATTAAAAGATATTAAGGAAATGTAATTATTGCTTCCTGTTATTTTTGTTGATAGACCTGGAATTCCATTCACGTGGCTATCTTCTTCTAGTTTTGTTGGAAGATTAAATTTTTGCTTTTTTAGGGATTTAGTTCCCTTCCTTGTGTTGGGGTTTTCCATTTATTACCCTTTGAAAGGCTGGATTTGTGAAAATATATTGTGTGAATTTGGTTTTGTCATGGAATACTTTGGTTTCTCCATCTA
>NW_022196910.1:56704376-56717177 GCF_008632895.1 Mastomys coucha | reverse complement strand
AATTCTGATAGGCCTGCCTTTATATGTTACTTGATCTTTTTCCCTTACTGCTTTTAGTATTCTTTCTTGGTTTTGTGCGTTTGTTGTTTTGACTATTATGTGGCAGGAGGAGTTTCTTTTCTGGTCCAGTCTATTTGGAGTTCTATAGGCTTCTTGTATGTTCGTGTGCATCTCTTTCTTTAGGTTAGGGAAGTTTTCTTCTATAATTTTGTTGAAGATATTTACTATCCCTTTAATGTGGAGGTCTTCACTCTCTTCTATACCTATTATCCTTAGGTTTGGTCTTCTCATTGTGTTCTGGATTTCCTGGATGTTTGGGGTTAGGAGGTTTTGGCTTTTTGCATTTTCTTTGACTGTTGTGTCAATGTTTTCTATGGTATCTTCTGCCCCTGAGATTCTCTCTTCTATCTCTTGTATTCTGTTGGTGATGCTTGCATCTATGTTTCCTGACTTCTTTCCTAAGATTTCTAACTCCAGAGTTGTCTCTCTTTGTGATTTCTTAATTGCTTCTACTTCCATTCTTAGGTCCTGGATGGTTTTGCTCAATTCCTTCACCTGTTTGTGTTTTCCTATAATACCTTACCAGATTTTTGTGTTTCCTCTTTAAGGGCTTCTACTTGTTTACTTGTGATCTCCTGGAATTCTTTATGGGATTTTTTTTGTTTCCTCTTTAAGGGCTTGTACCTCTTTACCTGTGTTCTCCTGTATTTCTTTAAGGGAGTTATTCATGTCCTTCTTAAATTCCTCTAGCACCTTCTTGAGATATGATTTTAGATCCCAATCTTGCTTTTCCAGTGTTTTGGGATATCCAAGACTTGCTGTGGTGGGAGTACTAGGTTCTGATGAAGCCAAGTAGTCTTGGTTTCTGTTGGTAGGATTCTTGTGTTTGCCTTTCACCATCTGTTGATCTCTGGTGTTAGATGTTCTTGCTATCTCTGACTAGAGCTTGTTCCTCCTGTGGGTTTGTAAGCCTGTGTCAGTACATCTGGGAGATCAGTTCTCCTCTGGTAAATCTGGGGTGCAGATGGGTGAGTCCCTGGGTTAAAGCACTCCCTGGAGGCAGGCTGTCCACTCCCAGGGAAAGGGCAGAGAGGGTTGCTGATCCACCACTGTCACTTGGAGGCTAAGAGGATCCTGTCCCTGGCACCCTGAGTCTCCCCTGCGACTCCTGAGGCCTGTGCCTCCCAGCTGGTCCTGCCTTAGAAAGTCACCAGGGAGAAAATCAAGATAGTTATTTTTAAAAGCTGATTAAATTGATTGTGCATGATATTAATAAAAATATTCCACAAGTAAAGCAAAGAAGAGGACATTTTTATTAGTTTGATTTTAAAACCAAGTTATCATATTTGCTTTTGCCCAATTTACTTGACCAAAACACTCAAGTTCTCTCAGCAATAATTTATCTATTTATGAGAATAAGAGAGCCATTCTGATTTACCATGTAACTATGGTGATTATATTAGGTATGGTGAGGGGGGCCGTCCAGCAGTCCCTCTCTCCGTTTGTTTTCACGAACTGGGATAATTGAGTACCTGTGGAAACAAGCGGGTGAGGGAGGAGACAAAGAAACCACACCAAGAAGATTTATCAAGATGTGTCTTTACTAGAGAAAAACGGGTTTATATGGCACAGGCAGAATCGAAACCAAAACAATTCTTGGTTTTTAGCATAGACGTGATAACAGGGAAACAGCACACCAGTCTGTATACACAACACTCTTCAGTCATAGTTCTGTCCAGAAAGGCTGAGTTTCATCAGTTTCAGTTCTTTTGATGTTCCCAGCTGCGAAGTCCGCGCGTTTGATCTCAGGGGCCGCCTCCGGTGTTTCACGCCACAGGCAGGTGGTCTAAGCCCTGGGCCTGTCACGGCTTCCCCCCCCCCCCCCCCCCCCCCCCCCCCCCGCTCCGGAACCCGCAACGGGGCAGAGCGGCAGAATACCACAGTGTGGTATAGAACACATCGATTCTAAAACATGGCATAGAATAAGTATGCCTTATGGAAGAAAGGGTATTGTTTGAAAAATCATCCTTAATCTCAGATTGGACCCTAAATATTTATTTTATGTTTCTGCATAAATACAAAATGGAAAACTCATACAACCTGAAAAAATTAGTTATTCAGTTTAATTAAGAAATAAAAATATTATGAACTTTAAGTTGCCTATAAGTTGAAAATCATTCCTCCAATCCAAAATGGGATTCCTCCAAGATGAAAAGAAGAATGTCTCTTGGGACAGCCCATCTCACCTTTGTCACATAATGGAGAGCCTGCAGGAGAATCATGGGATAGGTACTGAAACAATTTCTGCCCCTCACTCCTTTCATATAAATAGAAATACCTGTCTTATTTTTCTGGCAGACTCTTCAACTTTGCCTGAATGAGAGTCTACCTGTTGTTGTGTGTGCTAATAAATACAGTCCAATTTGCTGAAAGGTCAGACTCCTTTTCCTGTTTTCTGTCTTGTTAAGATGTCTCAGACATCTAATATATGGTCCTGAAAATTGATAAGGAATCCAAGGCCCACTGGTGACCTGAGTCCACAATATAAAGGGATCTCCTTTCTCTCATCCACTTATTCTGGACCTGAGTAGACATGGCAGGGCCACTCATCTCACAGGCAGCCATTTCTTTTCACTCTCTCTCTCTAAGCATCTCCCTTCTCACATTCTTCTTTCTTGCACTGACTTCCAGATATGAGGCCAAGTGTCCATTTTGCAATCCACAAATCCAACACAGCCAAACAGCAGGACAATGTAACCTATGGAACCAAACTTGGAGATGACCAGATTAGAGCTCTGGGGCTCTAGGGCTCCTGGAGGCCCCATCTATCTCTTCTTGAGACTCACTTGGCTGAAGGTTCCAGGAGCTTTCCATTGACTCTGAGAATTGCTTGGTCTAGAATTTCAGAGAGCTCTGGGAACTTTTCACATGACCAATGGTCTCTTGACACTGATGACTATAGGAATTTGGGGATACCCACCCTACTTTCCAGGCCTGTTTGGTCAATCTGAAATCTGAGGGATGCCTCCAGGTTGTTGGATTTGATCCATGTTTTTATATTGTTTAGGTACCTCCCATGGTTTCAAATTGTCCTTTCCAAAGGACATACCAATTGTCTACCTACAGGATAATCTAAAATGAGCTCCATTTGAGAGAACTCATACTGGCCACAGGTGTTCAGGCCATCATCCAAATATGGCTTCCATATTCTTTGAACAAATGGCTACTGCTGGCCCAATTTTAGGACTTTATATTTTAGTATCTAAGTTGACATTAATATACAAAATCTCTAAGAAAATGACCCAGATAACTTAGCAGGGTGTTTGTATTCAGAAAATGGAGAAAGTAAGACAGACAATGTAGTAGTTCATCAAACATCAGAAAATGATGCTTCACCATTATGCTCTACTACATCAGCCCCAAAAATTGAAGTAATAACCCTAACAAGGGAACTCATTTTGGAAAATGGAAAAAAAGATGAATATCTCTAATTGTTCAAGTTGACTACATTGTAGGGGGCCAAGGAAGCCTTTGAGTGAATGTGTGACGAGTAGATGAAATCCTGAGTCAGTGTAGATTATTGAAAAGGACTAAAATCTCAGGTTGCCATGGGAAATTACAAAGGCTTCTTCTGGCCCAGGTATGACTGTTTACAAATGATTGACTTGCATGTGTGAAAATTAATAACTGCAGTTTCATCGTTCAGTAACTGAAGCCTTAGACTGCTCTCCTATAAAGACCTCCTCCCTAGACTAGCTAATCCACCTTCTCCTGCTGTATATAATAAATGTTCCAAGGTTCTGGGTTGTTGCATAGTTGGTGCCATTCTTGAATAAGTGAGCAGGCCCACCATATCTCAGATTTTCTTTTCTATGTATATATGAGTCTTTCCTTTATTCTCTACTTCATCACACCAGTCAGATTTTCAGAACCAAACCACATTAGGGATGCCATTTCATGGTAATCCATGCAAATTTTGTCATGTAAAAAAGAGTAAAGACTATTGACAACGAACAACTCATCTATAAAACATAAATAAGAAATTCTATATGTTAGAAACTATCCAACTATCCTTCAAGTGGCAGTCACCTCTTGCAAGGGCCCCTAGAACATCTCTCATATTTCTAAGGAAATATGCTGACAGAAGTTCAAAAAGATAGCCTTAGAGATTCCTCAAGACTTATCACTTTTTCCTCCAAAGATGGATAATATAAAATTAATGTATGTTCCCCAAGAGGAAGAACAAGGTAGCAAGCAAAGAAGATAATTGGAAATAAGGTACTATCATCTCAAGCCCTCTACTGAAAAATAATGAAGATATACATGATTCATTCCATTTGGGTAAAGATGGCAACTTGTAAATGGTAGCTTATTATCCATAGGACTTTATGGTAACACATGTATGTCAGGCCTTCGCTTTGTATGTACACAATAACTGTGGCTATCCTCATCCTCTTATGTTCATTGAACCAATCCAGGAAAATGGAAGTTTTTCAAGTGTGGACTGTCAAATAAGCTTTACTCATATGCTTCCTTCTATGTGCCAATTTCAAGTATGTTTGGTGTTTGTACATAAATTCAATGGCTGGATAGAATCTTTTCCCACTAGAACTGAAGGGGACACTGAAGTGGCAAAGGCCTGGGGCAAATCAGCTCAGAGTTCGGCATCCTTCATTCATTCAGTTTATATCTAGGGCCCTTTGAAAAAAATATTACCTACACTCTTGTGAAAAGACAACCAAAACTATTTTAACAGACCCCAGCAAAACATTGTCAAGATAACTCTGATAAACATAAAAAACAATTGCCCACCACCCTCAATAAAGTTAAGACACCTCTTAAATCTAACACCAAGTTCATCCCCTATAAGTTGCTGAATAGAAAACTCTTACACTAAATTTTGCCATAGACTCTTGGACCTACTAGATAATTCATTACATATAAACACAAGAAGCCCAGAAGGATGGAAACTAGGCTATGCCCAGTCAGGAGATTGGAGCTACAAAGGGAATGAATCTAGAGTATTGGGTTCTCCTTAAAACATGGAAAGAAGGACACACAGAATGTTTCAGTCCTCAATGGGGAGATATTAGTGGGTAGTTTTGAGCATTTCTATGGCTGTGAAGCTGCTGGAGTCAACAGTTGGTTTCATATCTTCTTTTTTTATTAGATGTTTTCTTTATTTACATGTCACACAATATCTCCTTTCCAAGGTTCCCTTCCAAATAAAAGAAAAGAAAATAAACAAAAACAAACCCCTGTTCTCTCCTCATTCCCCCTGCTCACCACTCCACCCTCTCCTGCTTACTGGCCCTGGAATTCCCCTATACTGGGGCATAGAACTCCCCTTCACAGGGCCAAGGGCCTCTCCTACTGATGACCAACTTGGCCATCCTCTGCTATGCATATGCTGCTGGAGCCATCAGTCCCACCATGTATACTCTTTGGTTGGTGGTTTAGACCTTGGGAGCTCTGAGGGTACTGGTTAGTTCATATTGTTGTTCATCCTAAGGGGCTGCAAGCCCTTCAGATCCTTGAGTTCTTTATGCAAGCATCACCAAAAGAGGTTTCATATCTTCTAAATAAGACAAGGATTTCAAATAAGGAAATTTTATCTGAATACCCAGAGAAAATATTCCATACCTGTGAGCTGATGGATGCTCTCTAACTTCTATTTAAAAATCAAAGTTTAGTGATACCCTGCTAACTATTAGCTCAGGGTTTTTGAATCATGCCTGTTCTGGCTGTTCCCACCTCTCTCTATTAATTCTATCTGCAAATGGTGCATGAGACATTTCCTGTACCTGAAAAAATTCAAATTCTTTGTCCTGCAATATTCTTCCTTCCCCTTTCTACAAGAGTAAGACATCTATCTACTAATTCCTATCTAAACAAAGTGACTGACTTTACTAATTCCTCTGGTTGCTGGATATGTTCTAAAGTACAACTGTATCAACTTTCCAAACTTGAAGGCTGCCCACTCAGGACATACTTTTGAGGTGGATGGGGGCAAAAATTTTTCATATGAAAAGGGGTTTTCATTTTTTCAATTTAATGGAACTAGGCCATTCATAGGAATAGGAACTTTCTCCTTATGTGATTTCAGTGTATAATTTGTATATAAAGAAAAATAATGACCACACTGAGAACTAGAAAGTGATAAGAACTCAGACTATAAATACTATGAAATAACCAAGTTTTTATCTTTGCTTTATAAAATGAATTTTCCTAATTATTTCCCTTATAAGATATGCTTAAATTTATGTTCCAGGTTTTCTACATTGAACAATTTGCAATGAAAGATATATAAGGGAATCCCCACTTTATTGATATATATATATATATACATATATATATATATACATATATAAAGCAAATATACATATACATATATTCAAGCAAAATTTTACAAACTATTGTTTGTGATTAGTTTTCAACACTTCTATACAACTCATTCTTTACTGCATCACCAGCACCTGGTTTTAATAAAAAAAAAAAAGTTGTGTTTCTCATAAAAGCTTGATGTCAAAATGTGCCTTCTCACCAAATAAATGTAGTTTACTTCCAATTTCTAGGTTAAAAAATCTTATAATAGAATACTCATACCAAGACTCATATTTTTCTTTTAATTTTTGAGATTGTAACATACCAACAATATTTTCCCCTTCCCTTTCATCCTTCCAGATTCTCCTATATTCGACTCTCCTTCAAATTCATGACTTCCTTTTTTATTAATTATTACTTTATACATATATACATTCATACATATATGCATATATACATACCTATATACCTATGTACATACCCATATGTACATAGGTATACATATCCTAAATATAACCTGCTCTGTCCATACAGTGTTACTTGTATATATGCTTCCAAGGATAGCTAGTTGACACTGGAAAACCAACTAGTGTGCTCTTCCCTAGGAAAGACCACTTCTGCTGCCAAGTTTCTTCAGTTGACTGTATTTCTTCTTGTAGGGTTGAGTACTTGTAGGCTCATATTTGAAAAATAGACACTACATTATTAGATTTTTTGTAATGAAAATATATCAATTAATTATATTTTATTATTATAATTTAACCCTATATAGTTTTGCTCTTAAGCTTACTTTAATTTTTTAGGTTTATGGATAACACAGATACTCACTTTTTCATATTACTAAAGCTGTGAAGGAATGTAGAAAGAGAGGTGAAAAAATGACATAGGAGGTATTAAAAGAGTTCATGAGAGCATCCTCCCCAATGGACATTTTCTAGCCGGTCATCTAAGAACAGCAAATCAGGCTTAAAGAAAGTCTTTTATGATTTGGTTCAAGCAAATGATCCAATATTCAGATCTAGGTATGTTATGCTACATTTCTATATGAAATATTTATGGAAATTCAAAAACATACTCATTTACCAACAGAAAATTGGCTTGATGGGAATTGTAAGCATTCTTAAATTCAAATTAAACTATTCTAAGAATGTTTTGGCATGAGAATGAAGATCATTTCCAAGCATCTAACTAGTGTGTTCAGCTTCATTTGAGAATGTATATGTATATCTTATCCTGGGAGAATATGGGTGCCTGCCTTTATTTATTTGTTTGTTTGTTTGTTTTATGTGTATGATTGATTTGCCTATATGCATGCATCTTCACCATGTGTGTGCATAGTTCCAATGAAGGTAAGAAGAGGGAATCAGAATCTGTTCCTCTGTAGAGGAACAGATATTTGTGAGCCACTGTGTGGGTGCTGGGAACTGAATTCAGTCCTTCTGCAACAGCAAAAAGTGTTTTTAATTGCTGAGCTAATCTGATTAGGTTATTAATCTCTCAATTCCTTCTACCCATTTCATTAAATTACTTACAAATTGCATTCTTGACACTCCACAGTCAAAAACTCTGATCCATAATTGTTCCTGTCTGAAAGAACTACAGGGACAGAAATGGAGAAGAGCCTGAGGAAAAGGAGAACCAGCAACAGGACCAAAGTGGGACCCAGCTCAAGGGGAGACCCCAAGACTGGACACTATTACTGAGGCTATGGAGTGTTCACAAAAAGGGGCCTATCATGGCTGCCCTCTGAAAGACTTAACAAGAGGCTAAAAGAGTCAGATGCAGATATTGCCACTCAACTAATGGACAGAAGCTGATGACCCCTGTGGTTGAATTAGGGGAAAGCTGGAAAAAGGACAAACCTGTAGGAGGGCCAGCAGTTTCAATTAACCTGAACCCCAAGATCTCTCAAACACTGAACCACCAGCCAGACAGCATACACCAGCTGATATGAGGTCCCTGACACATATACAGCAGAGGACTGCCTGGTCTGGACTCAATCAGAGAAGATGCACCTAACCCTCAAGAGACTGGAGGCCCCAGGGAGTAGGGAGGTCTGGTGAGGGAGGGTTGGGGTAGACATCATTGTGGAGACAAGTAGGTTGCAGTGGGGAGGAGGTATGGGATATGGAACAGTCAAAGGGTAGACCAGAAGGCAGATAAAATCTGGAGTGTTAAAAAAAAAGGTTAAATAAACTTTTAAAAAAGTAATCTGACATAGAGTCCTTAAATAATTTCAATTGGAAATTAGTCATAATAATTAATATTTGCTAAATATGATTTTATGATTCATCTTCAGAATTTCATTCCAAAAACATTGTTTTGTCCTGCTCTTTATAAATCTCTATTATCAGAATATATCAACAACAACTGTCCAAATAAACACTGAAAGAAATAGAGGTGGAGTGAATTATGGGAGAGGGAAGGTGGAGACAGCCAGGAGTAAAGAAGGGACAACTGTGGTTGAGAGATATTGTGTGAGAGATATGGACACTTTCCATGATGCTGATGGGAAGGAAATTTCTATATTGAAGGATATACATTTGAAGGGTCAAAGGGCATTCCTTTGGACACTATACTAGAAACTGGTTTTATTTATGGCTGGTGATTGTGTTCACACCATGTACCTATGTATGTTTGTGTGTTTTGCTTTTGTTAATAGTATTTCACTATGTACTAGATCAGTGGTGCTTAACCTTCCTAATGTTGCAATCCTTTAATACAGTTCCTCTTATTGTATTGCTCTCTAACAATAAAATTAGTTTTATTGCTACTTCATAACTGTAATCTTGCTATTGTAAGAATTGTAGTGTAAATATCTATTATGTGACTCCTGATGGGGTCGCGACCCACAAGTTGAGAAACAGTCTCTGGAAGGACATTTTTCTTTCTTTCAGTATGCTATTATTTTCATTAATAATAACAATAGAAGAAAGGGAGGATGACTGGGAAAGTAAATGAATTCTTTTTTATTATTCTTTAATCTTTTTTTACAGTTCATTCTTTATCCCCCTCCCCATCTTCCCTCTGACTGTTCAATATTCCAAACCTCCTCTCCCTATCCCACCCCACCCCTCCCAAACCCCCCAAACCTCTTTCCCCACTCCACCAGACATACCCACTTCCTTGGGCCTCAAGTCTCTCTAGGGTTAGGTACATCTTCTCTCACTGAGCAGTCCTGTGCTGTATATGTGTTGGGGGCCTCATATCAGCTGGTGTATGCTGCCTGGTCGGTGGCTCAGTATCAGAGCAATCTCGGGGTCCAGGTTAGTTGAGACTCTTGCTCTTCCTATAGGGTCTCCCTCCTCCTCAGCTTCTTCCAACTTTTTCCTAATTCAACCACAGGGGTCAGCAGCTTTTGTCCCTTGATTGGATAAAAATATCTGCATCTGACTCAGCTGCTCACTGGGCCTCAGGGAGGGCTCCTGTGTGTAAGCACACCATAGTATTAGTAACAGTGTCAGGCCTTGGGGCCTCCCCTTGATCTGGATCCCAATTTGGACCTGTTACTGGACCTCCTTTTCCTCAGACTCTTCTCCATCTTTGTCCCTGCAGTTCTTTCAGACAAGAACAATTCTGGGTCAGAGTTTTTGACTATGGGACGGCAACCCTATCCCTCCACTTGATGCCCTGTCTTTCTACAGGAGGTGGACTCTACTGAGTAACTCCCTACTCAGTAATAACTTGGTCAAAGAAGAAAGAAAGAAAGAATTAAAGACTTCCTGGAATTCAATGAAAATACTTGCACAGCATACCCAAACTTTTAGATGGGCATTTTTCATAGTGACATATTAACTTTCGATTCCTGTTTCTCTCTGTTTTTTTTTTCTTTTCTTTTTTCCTGATCTTTTTATTTTTCTGTTTTTTTTCTTTCTCTTCTTCCCTTCTCTCTCCCTTCCATTCCCTCTCCTTCCCTTTTTCCTTTCCTTCTTCTTTTCTTTCTTATTTTTTATTTTATGTGTGTGTGTGTGTGTGTGTGTGTGTGTGTGTGTGTGTGTGTGTATCTACATCAGTTTGTGGGCAGTATTTATATATGAAGGCTAGAAGAATATGTCAAATTCTATGGAACTAAAGCACATGGTTGTGAACAACTTGATATGCATAGTGGGAGCTGATCTTCTCATTTGTCAGAGTATAACATGTTCTTAAACCTTGAGCCATCTCTTCACCCATAGAACTTTTAAACCAGTGTTTCCAACTTTTTCTATATTTATTCAATTCTTCCTCTTTTTTTTTAATACCACAATAGAAGTCATTGGGGAAACATGGGGAGGAGGGAGGAAACAGGGGTTTGTTCTTGTTGTTGTTTTATGGGGGGGGGGTTGTTTTGGTTTTTTTGTTTTGTTTTAGAGGGGAAACTGGGAAAGGAGAAATCATATGGCATGTAAATAAAGAAAATATCTAATAAAAAAAACACATAAGACTTATCTCCTGCTCACAATTTAGGACAATGCATAAGGGAAATGAAGTATTATTTGCCTAAGAGTATAAGCAATGAAAAGCTCAGCTTCACATTATATAAAAATACATTTCAATTAGTGCTCATACATTGAAGTGTATTTACTTAAAATATGTTTTTAAATGTTAAAAAATTCAGATAAATTAAAATCATGTAACTTTTCTCATTCTAATGCAATAAAACTAAAGAAAAACATACTTTAAGGAAATAGAATTAAATCACATTCTTTTTCCCTTCTGTACCCCAACTCCTCCAAGAGACCCCCCTTAGATACCTATCTTTTTGTCATATTCTTTAAAATTTATAAAATATTATAACAATAAAAGGGAGTATTATAAAAGTTGTTTGATATGAAACAACAATCAATTTAAGTCTTAATGTAGATGCTTGTCTACAGCAATAGTGAAAATACATACGTTTTTCTCAATACAAATTTTAAATAACTCCAAACATATTAACTGTCTATTTCAAAATAGTGCATCACGACTAGTATTTTCTTAAATGAACATAAATATATAAAGTCTTTTTGTTTGTTTGTGTGTTTGTTTTGTATTTACTAGAGCTTAAAATCTTGGCTCTTACTGTGGTACAAGCCCAAAATAAGAACAATTTTTAGACATTGGGTTTCATTGTAATAAGGCTGTACTTCAATGACCCTCACATCACCAAAGGATTTTACCTCCATCGTAGCTAAGCTGAGAGTTGACAGTTCTGCTGCCCCCAGGAATGAATTGTAGGCTTGATTTTTGGATGCAGACTTTCTGCTATGGTCAAAGCTATTTGACTTGAGTAAGTGACTTTATTCTCAGCCCACAGAGAACAGGTTACATTCATTTAAGAAATGGTGTATGTATTAAGATGGTCTATCCATAAAGTCATTCACCAACTATTTTAATGAACAATGGTTCTGCTTGGAGGGTGGCACAGACATGGGTGAGGGTAAGAATCTGGTTCATTGCCTGTGATAATTTGGAAAAGCATTCATCTCAGAGAAAGAGTAACTTATAAAGTCCTCTTCTTCAAACTTGATACAAGAGTTACAAAAGTCAAGCAAAGCATTCAGTCTCACTCTTAGTTGTTCTCTTGCAAGCCATCTCCCAATTTAATTATCTACATATCTTTTGGCTGTATAAATAATTTGAAATGTGTAAGCTGTTCTGAAAAACATAGTATAATGTAAAAACATAAAATAAACAATATTACTAATAGAGCGGTTGAGGTAGGAGAAGCAAGATTTCAAGACAATTATGCGGTATACCGCAAGACACTGTCATGTACAAACAAGCTGAAAGTGTATATGGATTGTACAATATTGTACCTATTTCTCCAATTACCAAATTAGAGAGACCATTGGATGACAGTCAACAAATTTCTAATTCCTCATATTTTTGGATTTCAATCGCTTAGGATATGTTGGTAATATTAATTTGCATATTAATATATTAAGAAAAAGTAATTGTCACTTCCTGTTGTTTTTGTTGCAAGAGATGAAATTAGGTTTCTGGGGATTTATTGAAAGATTACTTTCTTGCTTTTTCTAGAGTGTAGTTTTGCTCCTTATGTTGGTATTTTCCATCTATTATCCTTTGTAAGGCTGGATTTGTGGAAAGATATTGTGTAATTTTGTTTTGTCATGGAATATCTTGTTTCCTCCATCTATGGTAATTGAGAGTTTTGCTGGATATAGTATCCTAAACTGGCATTTGTGTTCTTGCAGGGTCTGAATGACATCTACCCAGGATCTTCTAGCTTTCCTAGTCTCTGGTAAGGTGTCTGGTATAATTCTGATAGGCCTGCCTTCATATGTTACTTGACCTTTTTCCTTTACTGCTTTTAAAATTCTTTCTTTGTTTAGTGCATTTGGTGGTTTTATTATTATGTGATGGGAGGAATTTCTTTTCTGGTTCAGTCTATTTGGAGTTCTGTAGGCTTCTTGTATGTTCATGGGCATCTCTTTCTTTAGGATAGAGAAGTTCTCTTCTATAATTTTTTGAATTAGATATTTTCTTTATTTACAT